>NC_141085.1:32438598-32688598 GCF_041138505.1 Cibotium barometz | reverse complement strand
CTCTCTTTGGCTCTTTTCTTAATCACGAGATTAGTAAAGGGCCCTTTTTTAGGCATTTTTGGCCCTAATGTGTATGAGTTTCTCCTTTAGTAATTTTGGCATATTTTGGGTTAATTGGATAAGGATGTTGTTAAATTGGTTTGGCATTCTCATTCATCAAAATGGTATATTGGACGAGTGTGTTTTTTGAGGGAGCTTGGTGCAGAACGCTTTGGAGGGAGCTTTTACTTGCAACTCTTCTCTCTTAAAAATGTGGACATTCTCTCCCCAGACCCTCCACCACTACCTCCAACCAAGCCCACCACTACCTCCAACCAAGCCCACCACTATCTCCTACAACCTCCACCACCACCTCTCAACCTAGCCCACTTTCTCCCCTCTAGCCTAGCTTAGCTCCTCCCTTCTCTCTCTCTCTCTCTCTCTCTCTCTCAATCTCCAGACTCCCACCCTCTTCCCTCTCTCTCTTTGTGTCTCCCACCCTCTTCCCCCTCTCACTCTTTCTCCCTTATCCACCCTCCCTCTCAATCTCTCTCCTTCCCTCTGTCTCTCTCTCTCCCAACCTCTTCCCTTTCTCTTTTCCTCTCTCTCTCTCTCTCTCTCTCTCTCTCTCTCTCAGCCTCTCTCCTTACTTGCCCTCTCCCTCCCTCTCCCACCCTCCCTATGCATAATCTCTCCTCTCCAAGGTAAAAAATAAGATGACTTCATGAATATATAAGTGTAGGTGGGTTGCCAATCATTCCTCTTATATAAATCTAAAATGTAGAAAATGGGGTGAATGTTTTTAAAAAAATCCCTAAATGTCTAAAATTGGGTGAATATTTTCTAAAACCCTTCAAAACAGCAGCAGCCAAAATTTGGGCGAATGTTTTAAGATACCTAGCAAATGTTTTTGTGGAGCGAAGATTTGCTCGTATTTTTTCCTTTTTTGTTCCTCTCCTCTTCCGTATGTCTCTCCCTCTCCCAACATCTTCCCCCCCTCACTCTTTATCCCTTATCCACCCTTCCTTTCAATCTCTCTCCTTCCATCTATCTCACTCTCTCCCAACCTCATCTCTTTCTCTCTCCCTCTCCCTCTCCTTCTCCCTCTCCCACCCTCTTCCCTCTCTCCTTCTCCCAACCTTGTTCTTTCTTTTAGGTACTCACATGTGCACAAAAAATACACACCCTCTCTTTCGCCTTCTCCCAACCTCATCCTTTCTTTCTCCCTCTCCCTCTCTCTCTCCCCTTTTCCCACCCTCTTCCCTCTCTCCTTCCTTTCCCTCTCCCTCACGCTTCCTATGCATAATCTCTCCTTCCCTCTCCCTCACCCATCCTATTCATTTTCTCTCCTTCCCTCTCCCTCACCCTTCCTATACACCATCTCTCCTTCCCTCTCTCTCACTCTCTCCTTTTCCCACCCTCCCTTCCTCTCTCCTCCTCTCCCACCCTCTCTCTCTCCGTCTCCCAACCTCCTCCTTTTTCTTTTCAGTACTCAAATGTACACAAAATATTACACACCCTCTCTCTTTCTCTCTCTCTCTCTCTCTCTCTCTCCTTCTCCTTCTCCCAACCTCATCCTTTCTTTCTCCCTCTCCCTCTCCCTCTCCCTCTCCCTCTCCCTCTCTCTCCCCTTCTCCCACCCTCTTTCCTCTCCCCTTTCTTGCCCTCCACCTCACTCTTCCTATGCATAATCTCTCCTTCCCTGTCCCTCACCCATCCTATGCATTATCTCTCCTTCCCTCTTCCTCACCCTTCCTATGCATCATCTCTCCTTCTCTCTCTCTCAATCTTTCCCCTTTCTCCACCCTCCTTCCCTCTCCATCTCCCCCTCTCCCACCCTCTTCCCTTTATCTTTCCCAAGCTCTCTCTCTCTCTCTCTCTCTCTCTCTCTCTCTCTCTTCCACCTACTTTTTTAGAATTAATATATTCCCTCCCCCCTCCATCAAGAGAGAGAGGGGCAAAGAAAGTGGGAGAAAGAGAGAGAGAGAGAGTCATCATAGCATAATTATTTGAGAGGGAGAGGGCGAGAGAGAGCGAGAGAGAGAGAAACATAACATTACATCCTCAAAATTGAGGTTACTACTTCCAAGTTAAAATAAACCCAAGTTCATTCACATATAACTTTCAAATATAACTCTTCTATCATAACTGTTATATACCACCATCTTTACTTCTATGGGAAATAAAACCAAGTTCATTTACATACAACTTTCAAATTTTAATATTCTGCCATAACCGTTATATACACCATCATCTTTACTTTTATGTGTCACCCGCTTATCCTCCCCGGGTGAAGGCACAAAGTAAGCGAATAGCATTTTTTCCCTTTTACACTTCCTCAAGCAAGAGACTCTCATACGCATCATCAATAAAACCATGGGCTCGCCATATAGCAGTTAAGCCCACCACTTTCATCTTCACTTGAGAAATATTATCATCACTACCAAGAAGTGGTAAGGATATGAGACCTTTCCATGCTTGTGCACCATCCAGGGTCTTTTGCTTGACCTCCGCATTGGTGGCCTCCCTAACAATATGCGTAGCAAGTTGCAACAACTTCAATGCTAATATTTGATGAGGCCATCACAAAGAAGATGAAGGAGAGTTGTGGGTGGTGGATTCTACTAAGAAGGCTTAGCTAAATGGTGGTTAACAAAGTTCTATGGAGGTTATCTCTATAATTATAGTAGTGGACTCTACTTTTGCACCAAACAAAAAAAAAATCACCTTTCTTCTTTTTTAGTGTCAATAATAAAGGTATCTTCCCTCAAAATCCTACACCCCAATAATGAAGGCATCTTTTCATACTTTTTTTGGAAAAGAGCGAGTATGTATTTTTTTTGTACATCCCATTTTAGATAAGGATTCATGTGCTTCATATACATAGGTGCTCCTAACACAAATACCGTTTATTGCATGCACTTCAAGAGTATTGCATGTCTCTATATGCATGCACATGTCGTTGGCATGTGACTTCATGGCATTGCTTCATGTCATAATAAAAACAATGAACGATACAAAATTGAAAAGGATAATATTGTAGCCAATTATGGGAAAAAGATAATTTTATTCTCCAAAAGAAATTACATCGAGATAACATACTGTTTCTTAAAAACAACAAACAACTTAAATTTGACAAAGTGATTAATAAAAATGACAAGGCAAATTATAGTTAAAAGAAGAATTTATTCCATAAAGGTTGTTACATCATCCTTGCATATTGTTTACTAAAGACAACATGACAGTCTCACATAACTACATAAGGGTTCCTATAACTAAGTACTCACTATAGCATTCAAGAATGTAGTATCAAGACATCCATACGTTGATGCTATCCTATTGAATTCAATGAGGATAGCAAGGGGGAGGTCCTCAATAGGTAAGGAAACGCACACATTATGAGAATATATGTCTTAAATCTCTTTGACTTAGGATGGTCCAAGTGCAGTATGTCTTATCTTTCTTCATAACTCATAAATTGTTTACGCATGATGGGCTCCCCATAGGATGAATGAATTGGGCTATGTATCATCATCTCTTATGGAAAAAGTGTGCCTCATTAGGACACTCGGATTAGCAAATAAAGAAAAAAATCATGAGGCAAATAAGAGTGATAAACAAGGAATGGATGGAGAATCATGCCTCGATGTAGAAAAAAATGGGTCACCGTTAGTAAAAATCGAAACTCATTTTGGGGCCTTTTAGGGTTTAGGAAAAATAGCCCTCGACCAATCAATGGAGGGCCAACGTAACGTTGGAGTAAATAATAAATAGGAGGAAAAAAGAATAAAAGTCATATTCAGATAGAGAACGGCGAGTTTGCATTGAATGAAGATATCTTTTTCATTTATTATAATTGATATTGTCATCTTTGGTGCAAGATTTGCAATGCAAAATTTGGTGATTCGGACATCGCCGGCGCGTCCGAGTGGTCCAAATCCCCCAAAACGACACCGGAAGCGCTGAAAACGGGCATCCGAAGGCCCGGAAAAGGCCAGAAAGGGTCGGCCAAGAAAATTCATTGGGAAAAGCGCGCATCCGGAGGCCCGGAAAAGGCCGGAAAGGGCCGGCCAAGAAAATGCACTGGGAAAAGCGCTTTTCCCAGTGAATTTTCCTAGCCGGCCCTTTTCGGCCTTTTCCGGGCCTCTGGATGCCTGTTTTCAGCGCTTCCGGTGTCGTTTTGGTGGGGGATTTGGATTGCTCCGGACGTGCCGACGATGTCCGAATCACCTGTTGCCAGAGTGACACCAAATCACATTTTTCGGCAAATCTCTGTAGTTGCATGTACTTGCTTTAATACTTTTGCGGATTTTGGGTGAAGAAAATTCAAAAAATCGTGAATTTCTTACAGGGCCCCAAAATGAGTTCCCTCTTTTCCTAATGTCACATCCTGGTACAACTGTGAGCTTTTAGAACTATCCCAAATAGTATTCTAGGTACAATCTTATATCTTCAAACATTTATAATATATGATTAATATTTATATATTTTTAAAATAATATAGTAGCCTATGAGTAATATAATGAGAGTACCTCACAACCACCCGAGAGATTGATGCCTTAGTAGATACCTTGCCTACAAATGAGTTCAAAGACAAATGGAGAACTGCATTTTATAATTAAAGATGAGAGAAAGTCGATGCATGCTATGAGACAACTAGTCACGATTGAAAATCCTACATAAGGAGAAGGTTTCTTTGAGTAATAAACCCTACACTCTTCCCTCTTTGTCTTTTTGGTAGGCAACTATATATTATGGTTTTAATGTTGCAATTCGATTTTGGTATTGTGTGTTACAAGCGACTAGTGTAAGTTAATTGGGATGAGAAACCAGATTGTTTGATGTAGGATAAGCTTTATAGCTCATTGCCAAATGACCAGAAAGCAATGATTTTAGATATTTTTATTGATGGGGATTTGTAGAGACTCAAGGACTTATAAATCCCAAAGAGTCAATAATAATTACTTCCTCTATTTTCTAAAAATATACAAAGCACTATATTTTGTATCAATAGGCACTATATTTTGTATTAATAACAATTTCAATGACAACATATCAAATGCAAGTTTATTCAAATATTGGCTAAGAAGAGAAGTCACATGATACGAGATTAGAGTACAAGGTGTGGTAGCGCTTGGAGAAATAATAGATAAGTACAAAATACATTTCAGGAGGATCTCACCGATCTCAAGAGACTGTATTTTGGGAAGCTATTTGAGGAAATGGTGGCATCAGTGAAAAAATGAGGCATGCTAGCTTCAAACCCTATTGTCCTCAAAGCTACTAAGCATGCTATGTTTAGGTGTGTAACATTTTAGAAAGACTACTTACTACTTTATTGTGCTCTTATATTCATAATCTCAATGGAAGCAATTATATGTAGATGAATTTGTAAGTGCCATGCCAAGAAATATATTGTAGTTATGCTTGCCATCATAAATGAGTGACACCATGACATGAGAGCACAATGTATACACAACAAAAACTTTGAGAACTTTGGGATGCATGGATATACAAGAGATTCTGATTATTACTTGACTTTTCGAATGGAAAATTTCCCAGGATCGAGGTAACCCCAAAAGTTGACGAAGTGGGTCATGCAACAACACAGGTAGGGAACTCTTTTACTCATGATTGATTAGTTGTATTATTAAATAGCTCGGATACTAACATACATGATTTAGTTATGGGTCCAGAGATGCTTGGCAAAAGGTGAGGGGTTTGATTAAATAACATAGTTGGAATACTAACGTAGATGAATATGTTATGGATCCAGATAAGCTTGGCAAGAAGTGAAGAGCAGAATGGACCGTTGCGACAATATAATCCACCTAGCCTAGGTATTTTGACACTAATCCAAATGAATTTGCCAGGTATGATTTTACTAAATAGTAATGACAATGTAAAGTCTATGTATAGTGTATGCACTTACAAAATGTATGCTTTGTAGAATGTCTTGCCTTATATGCTCTATAATAGTCCTCGATGTTCCAAGTGTGTTGCAACATCAAAGTGCTAGTTCCTCCACCACTGTTATAGAAGCCTCGGCACTCACATGTGTACTAATCAATTATAAACGCATGTGTAAGGATTGTAAATGTATGTCTTTTATATCATGTAATGATAATTAATGTGTAACTCTTCTCAACATGGTGTAGCAGGACATGAGTTTCCAAAGGTGAGGGAACTTGTTAGGGATCCTTTCAAGAAGATAGGCCGTGCAATTCAAAACCAGGAGTGTCCAGAGGAGCTAGTACATCTTTTTGATATGTTACAAATTGTGAAAGAGACAAACCAGACCTGTAATATTAAAGATGTCAATACAAACATAGGGTGTGATTGTGTTATAGTGAGGTTGCCCCCACAAGAGGTTCTGTTTATAGATACCCCGATGACATTGTCCCACCATGGAATCTCTGTACATTGTGAGTGATCAAGAGAAATTTTTCATCATTAATACCTTAAGTGTTATTGTATATATGTTGGGTACAAATTCTCACGTTTTATGTCTATGCCACGTAGATGGAGATGAGCCTTTGTTGCTTATTATTTGTGAGGCCATCCTAGACAAAAATTGCTCTCTTTATATCAAGTGACAACCATGATAGCGAAGGCCAAGCAACGTGGCTTCGTATTAGACACTTTGGTGAAGGTGCGGTGTATAATGCAGATTGGAAAGGCGTTTGGACAAGAGGTAAGCAACTCTAACCATAGAGGTGCTTATGATTCTCATAAAAGGTTGCAATTGAACATCACTTTGTGTTACAATAAATCATCTCATACTCTTGTGCAGGTATATACCCTCATCGTCATGAGCATAGTTGGAATAAACCATCTCATACTCTTGTGCAGACATATACCCTCATCATCACTGCTAACTTCATGATCATAGTTGGAATAAACCATGCACAACCTTTCTCACCTAATTATATCATTGATTCTTACATCACAATGCACTGGTGAAGATGCCTAGATGGGACAGCATGGTGAGGCATGGTATAAACATATAAGTTCTCCAAATTATGGATGTTGCATATTATGTGGAATTTAGAGAAATGTTTTCTTTGCAAGTGGACGTCAATGTGGATATGACTTTTGGGATAGCCTATTGAAGCATCATGCAAAAGAAGGGAAAGTGATAGTAGACCTTTATGTAGGCTGTGCAGATTGTGCTATGGTAGCGCACAAATAAGGCATGAACATTGTTTGTATTGATCCCGAATAGGACGTTGTGGAAGGTATCTTGATGAAGATGTCATTGTAGTGTGCAATGAACATATTTGTTTACGAATACTCAAGTGATTGGATTTAACAATTGTTAATGATTATGTCATGATCTTATTTTACATATGAAAAAATAGAGAGGACGAGAGCAATGCATGTTGGGGTTTTGCAAAGATATGATTGACAATTTCTATGCTTAACATGTCATAAAGAATTGACATTTTTTGTATTGCATGGATGAATAAGGTAGGGATTAGAAAAAATGAGTTGGGAAGGGAGAGATGGTGATAGACTACTAATAAAATAGACGAGGAAAGAGGGTTAAGGGTCACAGAAATAAGGAGGAGGGAAGAGAGAGAGAGAGAGAGAGAGAGAGAGAGAGAGTGAGAAGAGAGAAGCATACAGAGAGTGAGAAAAGATAAAGCGAGAGAGAGAGAGAGAGAGAGAGAGAGAGAGGAGGATATAGAGAGTGAGAAAAGAGAGGGATAGAGAGAGAGAGAGTAAGCAAAGAGAAGGATAGAGAGAGAGGGAGGGAGGAAGAGAGAGAGAGAGAGAGAGAGAGAGAGAGAGAGAGAGAGAGAGAGAGAGAGGAGAAGGATATAGAGAGTGAGCAAAGAGAGAGAGAGAGAGTGAGTGAGTGAGAAAAGAGAAGGATAGAGAGAGAGAGAGGGAGGATATAGAGAGTGAGCAAAGATAAGGATATACATAGAGGCATAGAGAGCAAAGAGAAGGATAGAGAGAGAGAGAGAGAGAGGGAGGATAGAGAGAGTGAGAGCAAAGAGAAGGATAGAGAGAGTGAGCAAAGGGAAGGATAGAAAGAGAGTGAGAGTGAGAGTGAGCAAAGAGAAGGATAGAGAGAGAGAGAGAGAGAGAGAGAGAGAGAGAGAGAGAGAGAGAGGAAGATACAGAGAGTGAGAAAAGATAAGGATAGAGAGAGTGAGAAAAGAGAAGGATAGAGAGAGAGAGAGAGAGAGAGAGAGAGAGAGAGAGAGAGAGAGAGAGAGAGAGAGAGAGAGATGGTAGATAGAGAGAGTGAGCAAAGAGAAAGATATATATAGAGAGAGAGAGAGAGAAAGAGAGAGAGGGGAGAGTGAGACAAGGAAGAGAGAGAGAGAGATGTGAGATGGTTGGAGAGACAAGGGAGAGATAGAGAAGCAACAAAGAGATGTGAGATGGTTGGAGAGAGAGAGGAGAGGAAGAGAAGATGGTAATAGATACAGAGAGAAAGGGAGAAGAAAGGTTAGTGATGGAGTGGGAGCTAGGCTGGGAGGTGGTGGGTAGAGATGGTGGTGGGAATAGTTAGAGAGAGCGTGTTCAAAGTAGAGAGAGAGGGTAGCCAAAAAAATCTCCTCCACCAAGCTCCCTCGGTGACCATCCCCATGTTGGACAACCAAAGAGGGAACTCCATTCATATCATGATATGTCTAGGCAAAACAATCCCTAAACTCCTTTAGGAGAGCTACAAGCTCAACTTCGTCTTCTTCCATGAGGTTTTAAGATATGTAGATTGGCTTCAGATCGTCTCCAGGCTCACCCAAGTCTACCTCTTTTTTACTTCTACAAGTCCATCATAGACTCCATCTCCCTCACTAGAAGATTGTTATTGTGTACTTGCATAAACTATCTTGCAATCCCTAATGGTAAACATTTTAAAATGTGGTGGTGCGGAGTGCAAGTCGGTAGCAACATTCTCTTCTAGAGATTGTGTTTCATTCTTGGACCTTCTTTTCTCCTCATCCAACTCTTTATTTCTACTGTGCGGCTTAATTTGAGTTCCTTGAATTTGAATTCTTTTGGTGTATCTATCTTAGTAAAATCAGTGGGAGGTGGCATACACCACATGATTTTGTTTAGCTCTTCACCCCAATTATCGACAAATTTGTAATGAGCATCAAAAGTACTAACATATTGGAGCCAATGGGTAAATGCCAATTAGCCCTATATCGTTGCCTCCCCTATTCCAAGATAAAGTGATAGTGTGGTATGATTAGCCACTTGATTAAGTTCTCACACTAGTTATCAGATGAGCTCCTACCTATATCCCCTAGTTGATACACCTAGTGTGGTATGATTAGCCACTTGATTAAGTTCTCACACTAGTTATCAGATGAGCTCCTACCTATATCCCCTAGTTGATACACTGGCTTTATTCCTCCTCTAGGATCTTCAATGAAATACTCTAGGAATACCTCTGAGGCCTTCCCATTTATGGAACAGCCAATTCAGCTTCTGTGTCATAATCGAAATTCTCAACGGTTTCGTCACAACCCAACCGATTCCATGGTGTGATCCTTGGAGGTGGTGGTGGTTGTGGTCCTAAGACTGGGGGAGATGATTGATTGGGTGCAATGTAATGTCCCCTCTGGATTGGCTGCGGTTGTTCAACTAGTGTCTATTTTAGAGTCGTAGGAACTATGGCTTGTGATTGTTGCAGAGCTGGTAAAGCAAGTTGGGCTTTGTTCACCAAAGCCATTTGTCATGCAAGACAATATTTAGCTTCATGACCATATTTTCCACAAAAATTGCAAATTTCATTAAACTTTATTCTAAAGGTGGGCCGTTCACTACTACTATGACCTCCATAACAAATTGAACACCATTGATGCTCCCTCTAAGGGTACATATGTACATTCTAAGGGGATCGATTAGTTTTCAGGGCGTGTAAGACAACCTTAGGTCTTACATAGACATCTCCCCCACATTTTGATCTTTGGCAAAGGGTTCAATAGTCATTGGGCTATGTCCAAAGGCTTGAGAGGCAATGGATTTGGTGTCAGTGGGAGACTTTTGACCCTCTTATCATAAGATTATCCTCAAGTTGTATGGCATTTTTCCATGACATCATCCCAATTTGTGATCCCTCCAATCACCAAGACATTATATATCTCCTCATATTTTAAACAATTAATAAATAAATCCATTAATTTATTGCTTAAAAATCATTCATGTGGAGCACAACAAGAATTTAGGTGCTTGAGACGACTTATGAAGTCTATAATAGACTCTCCCTCATTCCTCTCAGCCTCCTCTTACCCTTTTGAAGTTGTGTAACTAATACCCCAAAGCAACCCTTCTCGCATAAATTTCTTTACAAATAATCTCTTGAGGTTTGTCAAATCAATGCGCTCCTTAGCCCCCTAAGAGCTCTAAACCAATCCCTAGACTTACCATCTAGTGTAAGGCTAAATGCATTGCACTTGCTTAGCTCATTCCTTTCTCCAAAGGACTCGCACACTTGGTCAAACACCTCCAAGTGCCTTTAGCATCGCCATCACCCATTGAATTATGGGACATTTTGGTTATTTGGGATGCTTTATTAGTCTTGGTTTGCTTGGAGTCCTTCATGCTATCCGCTACTTCCTTTCCCCAAGCTTGACCAAAAACGACTAGATTGGTCATGGGTGCTGGCATGATTCCGGGTGAGGATGGATACTTGCCTTATCAAAATCAATCTTGAAGAAGACAAAATCCTTATGAGATTCAGAGGCATACTCAAAACCTTCCCATACTGCTATGACAACTCTTTAGCAAAAAATTTGTAGGTTGTGTTAAGAATAGTGATTGGCCTCCAATTGTTTAAATCTTTTTTATCTCCTCTCTTATGAATGAGCTTGACCACTCTAGTGTTAATTTTTGGCTATAGTGTCCCATGTGAACACACTCTACTTTTAATCTAGTAAAAGTAAATAATTAATGGTAAATTGGTAAAAGTAAACCTATCTAACATTTACTAATTTATCATAGACTTAACTTCTAGACAAATTTAGAATTATGTAGAGCATTCTAGAAGCATCTAGATCATTCGAGGCATTTCTAGAATAATCTACACTAGTCTAGAAAAATCTAGAAATTAGAAGAAGCTTCCACAAGCTTCTCAAATAAGATCTTTTACATCCTAAAGGCCTATAAATAGGCACACTCTCCAACCTTCTAGTAATGCAATGGGCTTTCTTCAAGTGAACTTGCACTTATTCTCTCTCTCTCTCTCTCTCTCTCTCTCTCTCTCTCTCTCTCTCTCTGTGATTATGGTGCTAAGGAAATCTCAAAAATCTCTTCCTTCAATTGGTATCAGTGCTAGGTTATTTCCTCTTAGGGATATGTTATTCTGGTATACCATTTTTGAGTTTTAATTATAGCATGCCTTGAGACCTCTCTTGCTCCACCAAAAAGCTAATCACACTCTCAAACAAGTATCTCGCATAAGCCCCATATCTCCTCACCGCCATTTCTTCATTTTTCAAAACCATTGCCATCAACACCAGTGCTTCGCCGCCTTTGCCCCACAATCCATTACCGTCGTAGCCACTACTCCACTAACACTGCCATCCCCTCACCATCATCATTGTCACCCACGCTGTAACAAAGGGCGTATGCCCAAGCATTCTTGAGATGTCAAGCTCAACATGAGCTGACACTCACGAGGCACCTGCATGACCATTTGACATTTACATCACTGGCGGGTTATGTAGCTGGCACCAACATATCTTCGTCAGAGATTCTACAACTGGACTACACACCAACTAGTCCAGACGACCTACCCACTCCACTTAGCGTGTTCATATTATGGACCACTTCTATTATGTCACTTTATCTTCTTTGTAGACCTCTTTTGTTGTGTGAAGAAGAAGAAGAATTTTCAACCTCTCACCTTGTGTCTTCTCTTCTAGGGTTTGTGTGAGTATGTGTGTGCTTGCAACACCTCAAGCTCTCTTCTCCCTTGCATCTTTTCATGGTATCATAGCCTAGTTCATGCTAGGGGCTGAGCGGCAAGCAAGAGTAACATAGGAAGCAATATGAGGGTAAGAGCTTCATCTACTCTTCCCCCTTTGTGTTGGCTACTACACCCTTATCAGGAGCTCTTCAGGAGGAGAGAGGCACCGGCAACAAACTCTGATTGAGGATCTTTCTTCATGGGAGCACAACTACAGGGCAACTATATTGTCCATTTGACGATATTTTTTAGGCCGAAAACACTTTTCGGGCGTGTCTAGACCTTCATTTTTTAGTTTGCATGCATTCACAAGCACTGCGGGTTGGAACTATAGAACTCTAGTTTTTGGAACTGCAAGAAGAGCGATTGGTTGTGCAGACACTGTGTGTACTGCAAAGAGGTCTTAAAGTTTCCATTGGGTGTATGTATGCAAATTGAGGTCACTGGTTGTAACAGTTTGGGTGTAGTATAGTACCACTGCAGAGAATACTGCAGTTTGTGTGCAAGTCAAACAAGAGTGCTATTTTTGGTAAATTTTTATAGACAAGATGTCGAATGATGGAATAAACTAGATTTTTGTAGAGAAGCTTGACAAGAACTACTTCCATGCTTAGAGGTCTAGATTGACAAATTTCTTGATGGGAAAAGGTTACTAGGGCTACATTGAAAGTGAACATGAGGACGCACCAGAGGTACCGGAGATTAATCTAACTACATTGAAAGTGAACATGAGGACGCACCAGAGATACCGGAGATTAATCCAACTACCTACTGTAGATGTAAAAGAATTCAAGGATTGGAATCAAGGACCAAGGAAAGTCATGTATTAGCTTTCTATCAGCATACAGGACACTATGACTGGACATATACAGGATGCCAAGTCACCTAAGAAGGCATGGGACACCTTGGTGAAGCTGTATGAAATTAACACCAAGGCACGAAAGATTCAGTTGAAGAATAAGATTCATACTGTGGAGAAGAAAAATATGTCTATGAATGATTATGCTTTGAAGATCAAGGGTATTATGGAATCCCTTGCATCAATTGGTGTTTTTGTTGATGATGATGATAAGGTGGAAGTGTGTCTACATGGTCTCAGGCCACAATACAAGGCATTCAAGACGTTCATTCAGACTCGGGAGAACATTCCCAACTTCACAGATTTGGTGTCAATGTTGATCATTCAGTCTCGGGAGAACATTCCCAACTTCACAGATTTGGTGTCAATGTTGATCATTGAAGAGAAGAATTTGGGTGATGATCAACAATCTTCACAAAACAAAAACAGTTCAGAGTAGCAGGCCTTCTACACATAAGTGCAAGTAGAGGACGAGGTAGAGGTCATGGACATGGTCAAGGTGGTGGCCGAATAGGTAACCAGAATTATGGTCAGCAGTAGCAGCAAACAGTCCCAGGATTCACAACAACAACACACAAGTGGAAGAGGTCCGTTTAGAGGAGGCAGGGGGAGTCAAAGAGGTCGTGGTAATTGGCAAAGGCAACATAATGATACACGAGGCTATTTTTACTATGGTAAGCCTAGACATGTGCAAGTAGATTGCTATAAGAAGGAGAGTGACATGCAAGATGGAAAAGTGTAGCAAAACAACTATGCGTCCCCTAGCAGAAATAATGAGGATAATGAAAGGTTGTTTATTATGCAACATGTAGTTAATGTTGTGTCTGGAAATGATGTAGCAGCATGTAAGGATGATGTATGGTATGTTGATTCAGGTGCTTCGAACCACATGACAAGTCATGGTGAGTGGTTCAAGGAAATGAAGAGTCTTGAAAGACCAGGTTTTATTGAAACAGGGGATGACACTGCTCATCTGATTGCCCATGTTGGAGATGTGCCATTGTCTATGCAGGATGGTAAGGTGAAGTATCTTGCATATGTACTTCATATGTACTTCATGCTCCAATCATTATAAAGAATTTGATTTCAGTTGGCCAGATGATTGAGCAGGGTTTGCAGGTCCAGTTTTACCCTAATGGCTATTATGTAGAAGACTTTAAAGATAAGTGCAGGTTGGTTGTAAAAGGCAACAGAGTGAGCAGAATGCTTACATTGAATGTAAATATGCCTGAAGTGAGTGCTGCAATGTTTGCAATTGGTTCAGGAGTTGCTGCAGATATAGACATTTGGCATAAGAGAATTGGGCATGTAAATGTGTCAAAGAATGAAGTCTACGTAGAGACTAAAGAAATTGTGGATAGGGCTACCTAAGTTTAAGGTTGAAGGTATGCAGAAAGTATGTGAAGCATGTCAATTTGGAAATAAAAAAAGCATGTATTTCCACATGATCGGAATGTGAATAGGAATGTACTAGATTTTGTGCATTCAGATGTATGGGGTCCTACCCAAGACTATGTCTATGGGTGGTTGTAGGTACTATGTAACATTCATTGATGAGACCACACGAGGAAAGTGTGGGTGTATTTCATGAAGGAGAAGAGTGAAGTTTTCACTCATTTTCAAAATTTCAGAGTGAGGCTGAAAAATAGACAGGAAAGCATGTGAAGTGCCTAAGGTCACATGGAGGGGCAGAATACTTCTCCAATGAGTTCTCTGAATTCTTACAAAAGAATGGCATTCAGAGACAATTTACATGTAGATACACTCCGCATCAAAATGGAGTTGCTGAGCAAAAAAACAAGCATATTGCAGAGATAGCACGAGCATTGATATGGCAGAGAAGAATATGCTGCATAGCTATTGGGTTGAGGCTGTTTCTATAGCAGTTTATATCATGAATAGAACAACTACTACAGCCATACATGATGTAACTCTAGAGGAGAAGTTTACTAGCAAGAAATCTAATTTGTCTCACTTGAAAGTTTTTGGATGCATCGCATATATGCATGTGCCAGATGAGTTGCATACTAAGCTAGATCCAAAGGTAAAAAAATGTGTGTTTATTGCATATTCCTTTGAGCAAAAGGGATATAGATGCTATAATCTTGCTAGATATAAATTGAGGGTAAGCAAGGATGTTGTATTTGATGAGATGAGTAGTTGGTATGCTGCTGAAAAAGATGTTGTAGGAGATGATGTAAGTAAAAATGTGGTTGCACAGAATGCATGTCAGAATCACAGTCATTGAGTGGACCAGGATAGTCCTCATCGAGCTATTCTATTGATAGGCCATGTAGTTCGTACATCACATAAAGGCAAAGAGGAAGTGGTTGAGCCCCTTGGTATGCTTGATATTTCTGTAGGGAATTCTCTTGTTTATGGAGAGTCTAATGGCTTGGAGATGAGCCTTGATGAGGAGCTTGGGATTCCAGCAATGAGGACATCTGGTGTGAAGAAAGCTATAGAAGCCATGAATGTAAAATTACAAAGATCTGGAAGAGTCAAAAACCCTATACAGAGGTCGACTTATGATGGTTATGTGGCACATCACTATGCTTATATGGCAAAAGTTATGCAAGTTGTAGAGTCCACATTTTTTGATGAGGTTATTGGAAATGTGTGTTTAGAGAAAGCTATGGATGAGAAGATGGATGCATTATATAGAAATGAGACTTGGGATTTGGTGCCATTGCTTGAAGGCAAGAAATCTTACTCGTTATAAGTGGGTGTATAAGGTGAAACATAACAGTGATGGTATCATAAGTAGGTACAAGGCTAGATTGGTAGCCAAAGGATATGCACAGACACATGGGATTGATTATGAGGAGACATTTGCCCCGGTTGCAAAGATGGCAACTATGAGAGCTGTGATTACAGTGGCTGCAAGCTAAAGGCTGGTTTGTACATCAAATGGATATAAAAAATGTGTGATTGTGGTGGCTGCAGAGCTAAAGGCTGGTTTGTACATCAGATGGATGTAAAAAATGTGTTCTTGCAAGGTGACTTGCAAGAAGAAGTGTATATGGATCAACCACCTGGTTTTGAGGATACAAGTCACCTGGAGTATGTATGTAAGCTTTGTAAGGCTTTGTATGGGTTGAAGCAAGCTCCACGAGCATGGCATGACAAGATTGTTGAGTATCTTGTCACTATTGGTTTTCATATGGCAGATGCAGATCACTCTTTGTATGTGCGCAAGAGTGATAAGGGTATTGTGATCATCACCATTTATGAAATTCTTCTCACAAGGAAGTTTGAGATGAAGGATTTGGGAGATCTACACTACTTTTTGGGAATTGAGGTCATTTGAATACCTGATGGTATTTGGCTATCATAAAGACATTATGTATTGGACATGTTGTCCAAGTATGGGATGGTTGATTGTAAGTCAATCTCGGTGCCATTAGATCAAAATGGCAAGCTTAGTGTGTGGATGTAGGTTGTGTTGGAGAATCCCACTATGTACAGAAAGATGGTGGGGATTTGATCTATGTCACGACGATCAGCAGACTAGATTTGAGCTACACCGTTGGCTTAGAGAGCCAGTTTATGCAGGTTCCACGCAAATCCATCTTAACAGTGTGCGACGTACACTTCGGTATTTGAGGGCCACTATTAATTATGCATTGTTTTATGTAGTAGGTGTACTATTGGAGCTATATATGGGTACATAGATGCAGATTGGGCAAGTAGCATCTTAGACAATTGATCTACCTGTGGATTTATGTTTTCATTAGGGAGTACTGCTATGACATGGAGTAGTAAGAAGAAGCCCACAGTTTCTTTGTTGAGTATAGAGGCAGAATACAGAGGAGCTGCAGTGGCATCATGTGAGGTAGCTTGGTTATGCAAGCTACTTGCTTATTTGGGGTTGCATGTGGAGAGAAAGGTTGTCATATATTATGACAATCTTAGCAGTATGTAGTTGGCCATATGTAGTTGGCCAAGAACCCAATTTTCCATGTGGTTGGCCATATGTAGTTGGCCAGGAACCCAATTTTCCATGTGCAGACAAAACACATTGAGGTACATTACCACTTTATCAGGGAGAGAGTCTTGGCAAGCGACATCAACTTAGCCTACGTCAGCACCACAGGATCAGGTCACTGACATCTTCATGAAGGCCTTGGGAGCTGAGAATCTCTACAGATTTTGAGATATGCTTGGAGTTCATGAGATGGAGGTGAGCTTGAGGGGGAGTGTTGAGATGTCAAGCTCAACATGAGTTGACACTCATGAGGCGCCTGCATGACTGTTCGACATTTACATCAGGGCAGGTTTGGTAGTTGCTGCACAGACATATCTTTGCCAGATATTTTACAGCTGGACTACATCAACTAGTCCACACCTACCCACTTCACTTAGCATGTTCATATTATGGACCGCTTGTATATATTCTATTATGTGTGTTAGTCACTTCATCTTATTTGTAGACCTCTTTTGTTATGTGAAGAAGAAGAAGAATTTTCAACCTCTCACCTGCTGTGTTCTCTTCTAGGGTTTGTGTGAGTGTGTGTGTGCTTGTAAGAGCTCAAACTCTATTCTCCCCTGCATCTTTTCATGCATAACAAGAGTAGCATAGACCTATGATCCGCCACCAGCAACAAGCAGCACGAGCACCACAACATTAAGTCCGCTCGAGAAATGACCTACAAGCACACTCGCTCACGTGTGAGAGCTTAGAAGCCTTGAGGGCTTCTCCACATTGAGTTATGGGAGGTTTGATGCGTTTTTACTTATAGAGTATACTTTCATACTTTTGTTGCAATGCGTGTGGGATATTAGTTGCCACATAGCAAGCATAATTTCTCTAAACCCTACATCTTCTTTGAGTTTTAGAGGCCCCTTCATTATTTGAATAACCTTGTTCCTTATCCATAAATTAAATCTCATTTCTTCCTTAAGTACCAAAATAAATACACCTCCAAGCGACGGGATGGATCCAACATTGAGTATTACCAAGTACGATATCTTTATTGAGTGATTTTCTAGCACAAGCTTTGTATTATGGAAGACAAAAGTATAAATTTTGCTTCCGAGGAATTTGAAGAACCAAAGAGCATTCCAACTCTTCTACTAGGGAACATTTTGGACTCAAATCATGACCTTTAAGGATTTCTACTCTCTCTCTACAAAAATGAGTGCACGATGAAATTTTTATAAATCAACATAGAAGTGAGCGGAGTTTGGACATTTGAAATCTAATCTTCGAGGCCTTTCCAATGATATATAGCATGATGGGCAATTCACATATTCAAGAAGTCCCCAAATTTGGTGACGATGTGGTGACATGTAATGTGCCATGTCATCACCAAATTTGGGGTCTTCTTAAATATGCAAAATTGCCCATCATGCTATATATCATTGGAAAGGTCTCAAAGAGTATATTTCAAATGTCCAAACTCCGTTCACTTCTAGTTGATTTGCAAAAATTTCATCGTGCATCCATTTTTGTAGACAGAGAATGTGTAGAAATCCTTAAAGGGCCCAATTTGAGTCCAAATTTCCCCTAAGAGGGTGCAATAGCCACATTAGGCCTCTGTTTTTGGTGGACAACGTCATGCACCATTTGGATCTTACCGAGAGGTATGGAATAAAATATAATCAACATTTAGAAGAAATATCAACAATTCCAAGGTATTTCTAAAAATGTAATTATATAGCATGAAATACCAAGAATTAGAATCTCTTAAACAACATCTAAATTCTTGTTCAATAATTAATCACTCTCAAATGTCCTCTTGATGATGATGATGATAAGAAAGAATCTCTATTTATTAGCCTCACTAATGAAGAAAAGTTTAAAAATATCGTCATGACACTAAAAGTAGAGTGCAAAGAAGAAAGGCGAAAGAAAGATAGTGATTCATACAAGTAATGAATGTTTTATGAAGAAAAGTTAAGAACAAGAAACACCATGCAGAATTGGCGACGACTACTATCTTCTCCGAGACGATGAGCCGGAATCATCAACCCCCAATATAGCCATGACAACTAAAATTGAGTCATTTACTTATGAGAGTGACAATCATCCTTGGGTTTTTTAGCCCTCTTTTTCTTGTACTCCTTGAATCAATAAAATGTTCTTGGTGATGGGGAGAAAATATTGAAAAGGGGGGACACCTAAATAAACTTTATCTTGTATCTATGGTGTTTGAGTCAAGCCCAAGAGCCATGCTTGGGTTGAGAGCCTTTGAACTATATGCCTCTGCCTTTGAGAGCCTTTGAACTATATGCCTCTTTGCCTTTGAGCCATGCTCTCATGATCCTCTGAGCCATGCTCTCATGAGCGTGTGAGCCATGCTCACATTGGATAAGCCTTTTAGCCATGCTCACATGATCCTCTAAGCTATGCTCACAAGCCTCTGAGCCACACAAATGCACCTCTTAGTTATGCTTCAACATCAAGGCTCTGAGCTTATTGGTAGAACATGCCATGCTATTGGAATTTAATACTTGGGGTATCTTACCTATTTGTAATCACATCTTGTCCCAAGAATCCTATGTATTAGCATATATTAGTTCATGCTTCTTTGTAAGGGGATTAGACACTGCCCAACTATGGGTAAGGCTTCCCTATGCACTTGCATATAGATCGGGATTAGAAATTGCCTCATTTGAGGTAAGACCTTCATTAGGACTTACATTCATCACACATAACACCTGTAAAGGGGATATTATAGATGTGTCACATGTGACACTCCAGAGGGGAAATGTTGGGTGTAGTGTCCCATGTAAACACACCCTACCTTGTTTACTTTTACTCCAGTAAAAGTAAATCAATAGTAAAGTGAAAGTAAAACTATTAAACTTTTACTAATTTACCATAGTAATTTATAGAGAATTCTTGAAATATGTAGAGCATTCTAGAAGCATCTAGATCATTCTGAGCATTTCTAGAATAATCTACACTAGTCTAGAAAATTCTAGAAATTAGAAAAACCTTCCACAAGCTTCTCAAATAAGATCTTATGCATCCTAAAGGCCTATATAGGCACACTCTCCAACCATTGTACAGTTACCTTCTCGTAATGCAATAGGCTTTCTTGAAGTGAGCTTGAACTTATTCTCTCTCTCTCTCTCTCTCTCTCTCTCTCTCTCTCTTCTCAACAGTTCTCTGCTGAGTTTGAGGGTGGAAGTATGCAGATGTGGCTACAGAGCCCTTTGATGTTGTTTTCTTGTGGAATTGAAAGAAAAGGCTTGTAGAACTGTTTTGGATAACCTCTTGGAAATCTCTCCCTTTAGTAATGTTGATGGGTAGAGCTCTAAAGGAAACAACTTCTTTCCAAACGTGAAGCAAAAGAGAAACTAGGATAGACTTGAACACTTTGTTGAAAAATTATAAAGGGAGCCCATCTAGGCCAAGGCTCTTATTTTTTTCTAGAGAGTATTGCTCTCTCAATTTCAGCTCTGCAGAGATATCATGAGCAACAAGTGCGGGTATCACAATAGGGTGCCTGCATTTGGATACCTTCTCCTTGCATTGTTCCTTGTGGGGGGAGCTATTGATGGGATATTTGGAGACGCTAACAAAATGCTAAAAAATGTAATCTCTATTAGCCTTGTCAAATTTTAATTAAATACCTTGGGAATCAACTTATAGGGGAATAATTTCCTTTTTCTACTTTTTACTTACAACTTTAAACATCTCTTTGGATGCTCTGTCTATCCTATCTACCTAGCATTCCCTAAAGAAAACTTTGATTTGATTGTATTCAACCATCTCCTCTTTCGCGAGGTCAAATTTGAGCTAAAAAATCCCTCTTTGCATCTCCTCAGAAAGGGAATCAGCCTTTCTAATTGGACCAAGATTTATTTTATGAATATCCTAAGAAGACTCTATGATCATGATGGCTTCCTTCAATGCACATGTTATGATAAATTATATTTATATTTTCTCATAGGAATTTCGACAAGTGCATGAATTTATGCAAAAGCATGACATCTCATCAAAGATTGATGGTTACCGAGCTACAATCACAATTTGTGGTTTTGGGCAGCATAGCCTTCTTAATTTAGTTTAGGGTTTACACAATAAGTTGTAATTTAAAGAAAACTATCTTTAGTTACATGCTATAAAAGAAACTGAGCACTTGTAAAGTTCAAGTCGATGCCCAATTTGGGTAGGACAATTCCAATCCAACCAAAAATCTACCGAGTATACACAGTTGTAAGTGGGTGCGCTAGGTGGCAAGTCCCACAATACATGGGCTCCTCCGGGAGTACTTGGTCGCTGGCTGTTGTGCCCATTTCATGGGTCTTCCTAGGAAATGCCTTAAGGAAGTAGCGAAACCGTCTCTTGAGACTGGGGATGACAACGCTATTGACAAAAGCATTTCTCTGTTTGAGTCTCAAAATGATTCAGCTCGTTTCTGACCTCGGCTCGAAAAACAAAAAAAGCACTTGTAAAGCCACACTCATGATTTACAAGGAAATACACACATGAGAGAATTGTGCTCACCTTGTGTGTAGGGACATTCAACCTAACATAGCCACTTTCTCTCCCTCTCTCTCGAGATTGTGAGCGAGTGATGTTTTTCCCTACTCTCTCTCTCAACATTGCGAGCGAGTAACCTCTTTTCCTACTCTTTTTTATGTAAAGTAATTTGTGCCTTTGTAATTATGTTTATACAAGTTGATTCAGTTACTGCGTAGTGCAAGTGATTGATGTGTGTTTGAGACAAAGAGAGAGATTTGTATTATTTACTTGTGGGAAATCTTCTTTCCACGCAACAGTGCTATTAGAGCTCACCTACGCTCCATCGGAAACAAGGCTTCAAAAAACAGGTTTTATTTCTCTCGTTTCTCAATAGTTTTGTTTTTTTGGACCATTGAATTTTTATATTTTCCAAGCCTATTTTGACCGATCTGACTTTCGTCTCACTCGATTCAGCGGTGAGGTACTGATTTTTAGCAATTTTTCTCCTATGTAAATTTTGATTTGTTAATAAAAAAGATTTTAATCATGATTAGTGTGATCTAATGTTGAAATTAGATTGCTCATACTTGAAAACATTAATAGCGACTCTTCTTTTGCTAATTTTTGACATCTGAGAGAGAAAACGCATGTTGAATTATGGATAAATTTTAATTTCTAAAATTGATCTTTATTTTTTAAATAATATTTTTAATTATCATGAGTTTTATCTTAATAATTTACACACTTAATGTCATAAGAAGTTGTGCTGAGAGATTTTACAGGTTGGTCATCTTATTTGCTGATGCCAAGAAAGTCCTGAGAACACTAGACTTTACCTAAAGTGCAATAACTTCTGTTACAAAAAACTAGAACAACACCGGTTTAAGAGAGCCAGAAAGCTTGTTTTTTGTAAATATGTTTAGACTACTTAATCGCTCTATTTGAAGTTTGGGAGCTAGAGTTATAACCGAAACAAGTACATGATGTCCTGTTTTTTGTGCTTTAAGGAATTGTTTGCACATAAAGTTACAGAATTTCCTCTTCAACAACAAGTGTCTTAAGGGATTCAACACACTATTAGTTTATCTCCACAAGGGGCAGTAGCATGATAAGATGGCTGCTTTGTGCGCGGCAGTTTGGCAAGAAGTGGGACATTTTTTTAGTCTCCCGAATCCGTGTCCGGGGTATCTTGGGCGAGTTTGGATTGACCAATCAGTTGCCTCGGCCACGTATCTCGATTGAGATATATGTCGCCCACGTAGGTTCAGTAAAGGTAGCCATGCATTATCTCGAGCGAGATATGTATCGCCCACGTAGGTTCGGTAGAGGTAGACACGCATTATCTCGAGCGAGATACATGGCAATATGACCGAGCAATCTAGTCATCATCCCAACGTATCTCGGTCGAGATAGCTAGAGATGCTGACTAGATTGTACAATCACGGTGGCGTGCCAACGCACCATGTATATTTATATCTCAAGCGAGATATGAGTATGTATATTTATATCTCGGGTGAGATATGAAAATTAATAAAAGGTTTCTCGGGCCAAATAATTATATAAAGTTATCGTTTCTCGGGTGAGATACGTAAATCGAATAAATTATATATTTATCGTATCTCGAGCTAGAGTCGTAAATCAAATAAATTATATATTTATCATTTCTCAAAGCGAGATACGTAAATCGAATAAATTATATATTTATCGTATCTTGGGCGAGAGACGTAAATTGAATACATTATATATTTATCGTATCTCGGGCGAGACACATAAATTGAATAAATTATATATTTATCTTACCTCAAGCACGATAAGTAAAGCGAGTTATTAATTTATGATATCTCGGGGGGGCGAGATATAAAAAGCAAATGGTCGGTGCCACAATTGTTTCTCGGGTGAGATACGTAAATCGAATAAATTATATATTTATCATTTCTTGGGCTAGCTACGTAAATTGAATAAATTATATATTTATTGTATCTCGGGCGAGAGACGTAAATCGAATAAATTATATATTTATTGTATCTTGGGCGAGATACGTAAATCAAATTAATTATATATTTATCTTATCTCGGGCGAGATAAGTAAAGCGAGTTATTAATTTGTATATTTATGATATCTTAGGTGAGATATAAAAAGCGAATGGTCGGTGCCACACATCTCAGTGCAAGATATGTGTACCCTAAAAATCCCCAAACTTTCCCTGCTTTTCATTATCTGTCGTCCTTTTCTCTATTTTTGGAGCTTTTCCACGAGAACCTTTCACCATCGTTGGAGCACTTGTCACCGTCTATCACTGTCGCTAGATCTCGCCCGAGCTACCCCACATCTTTGCCGTTGGATCCAAAGTTTTGTCCAGGCAGGCACCCTAGTTTATTGAGTATTTATTTTTCAAAGCTTTGAGCAATTCATTTTCATTAACACCTTAATTAATGTAAACTGATTATTGCAAAGCATAATTAAGAAAACTAGCGTGCATTCATCTATGGGCGGTTCTGCATTTGTTTATGCGCAAGAAAATTGTAATTAATGAAAGATCTACATTCAAAACCAGGGTCTCCACTAGTAATTAACAAAAACCAATAATTAACCTTACCATTACGCAGTTTAATTAAATGATCAAAACAAGTTCTGCAAGCACCAGTAATTAACAAAACCATTAAGCAGTTTGATTAAATGATGAAAACATAGAAGCTCCTCAAATTTTGGTAGTTATGGATGTAAAACCAGGTCTCAAAACCCATCCAAACCCATGTAGCAGGTTATTGCATGAAGCTACATTAGTTTTTAGAGGTTTTGGTTGTTTGAGATATACACATGTCCCATGCATTATGATGTATACATCTAATGCCTTTATAGTTGTCCTCTAATAGAGCACATGTATTTTTGATGCGTTTACATTTGTCCTATGATAGAGCACATGCATTTTCGTTTCTTAATTGACCATCTCAGATGCATGAAGCCTCTATGCATAAGGTCTTAATGCACGAAGCCCTGTGCAATAGGAACTATGGCTTCATGTATGAAGCCTTTATGCATAAGGGCTTATTGCATGAAGCCTTATGCAAGATGCATTATGGCTTCATGCATGAAGCCTTTATGCATAGAGGCTTTATGATTAAGCCTCAAATCTTTATGCATAGAGGCCTTATGCATGAAGGCTTAAGCATAAGGCCTCTATGCATAAAGACTTAATCATAGGACTTTATGCATAGAGGCTTTATGCTTAAGTCCTATAGGCTTTATGCGTAGAGGCTTTATGCTTAAGGCTTATGGATAGAGGCTTTATGCATAAGGCCTTATGTATAAAGGCTTTATGCATAAGGCCTTATATATAAAGGCTTAAGCATACGGCCTTATGTTCACCACGTCTCCCACATGCCATAATTCTACTATCCCCCTATGCTTGGGGGTGAGCCTGAATGGCTTTATGGTTGCGCGGTGACCTAGATGCCTCAGTCTTTGTGTGTTTTCTCACCATCTTTATTTAATTAATTAGTTAATGATGAAAACAACATTTTGGGGACATATTATGCTCCCACGCAAGCTAGTATTCTCATCATTAATAACTATGTAGTACTCCCCTAGTAACCTTACATGTCATAGTACTAGCAAAGTGTCCAACCAACCACTCACACCCCTTGGCGGCACATATGCATGTATCACCGACCCTGCAACCTATCATTGTTCCTAAAGCAACGAGGTTCTTTTGTCCATCATTAACAAAAGACCCTCTTGCCCCATGTAGACTAGAATGACCCGCAAGAAACATTTCTAAAATTGGTTCAAGCCTACATGCTGGCCCCCAAGCAGCATATTTGCCCTTTGAGGCACATAAAAGAGCCCATAGAGACCCTAAACAATGCCTACACAACAAGTAGTCATCTCACTTGGGTGATACAAAACTATTGAGGATGAGAGAGAGAGAGAGAGAGATGACCTTTCGATTACATGGCATTATGCAGTTTTTATCATGGCTCGTGAATCATGTCCAGAGACCATCCCTAAGATGGTCGCACTCTTAGAGGCTCCATGCACTCAGCTTCGTGGATAGAGAGATCCACATCCCTCCACCATATCTTGTTGCGTCGTTGGAGGGCTTGCTGGAGACTCTGCGTTCCCTTGATGACGTAGAGTCTTTGACAGCATGGTTAGAGACACAACAGGGTGGACGGGTACACCGTGGCTTATCTCATCGAGAGGTATCCCGACTACCGTGCACCCATGTAGCTATGGCAGCACACATTCTACCATGATATGTGGCATATTATGGTGCCTTTCCCCATCATCATGAGACTCCGATCTATTTTGCACAGCAGTTATATGCAGAGTTTGTGTTGGGGCTCGAGGTAGATTATCATGATCATCGACCCGACGCTGGCCATGGTGTGGGCCGACTTCAGGACCAGGACGACAGGACGCCTAGTGACCAGGCTAGGCGTCTCCCACCTACACTTCGGACACCTCGTGGATTAGAGATACTGCCATTTTCCATAGTGCATGAGTTAGGTGTGTAGATCAATCTCCAGTTTCATCATGCTCTCGGGGGGTGCACTTCTAAAAAATCATATACATCACGTGCGTTCAAGGGGCATTAAAAAAACCCCTTAACTAAAATTTCCCCCCCAGTAAAACCACCCCTCTTTACTTATGAACTAACAGATTTTTTTTTATAGTTGAATTAAAATACCCCTCTTTACTTATGAACTAAAATTTCCCCCCCAATAAAACCACCCCTCTTTACTTATGAACTAACAGATTTTTTTTTATAGTTGAATTAAAATACCCCTCCTGTTATTGTAATCCTCTTAAATTTTTTCCAAAATTTGAATTAAAAAACCCCTCCTTTTGATGATCGCACGTGGTACACTAAATGTTTTTGAGGTGAACCCTCTAAGATCACCTACAGAGTCTATTCGACATGCCATGGCTCTCTTATATCGGAGCCGACCACTAGCACGGTATTCTCCCAAATTTGCCCTTCTAGACTAATTCATTTATGATGTGTATTTCTACATTACTAAGCTATGCACCTATATTTTATCTTGTTTGTGAAGGGCCCAGCACAATTTCATACTTCTACCCAGGTTTCTACTTCAGGCCAGGCTGAGGAGAGAGTTGAGATAGCATCACCTTTACTAGCACCCCCTAGCCATGTGAGAACATTGTTTAAATTATTTTTCCATTACTCAAGTATGCTTTCTTGTATTTGTGTTAATATTGATCACTTTCACTTTTCAGGATATCGAGCTAGCTGAGCTTCATCGAGAGGTGTCACAGCTCACTCTGGAGTTACAAGAGTCACACTAGGAGATTGAGTGCCAGAGATAGTTAGTTCGTGAGGTGGACATCGAGAGATGGATCGCATACTACTACGCGGAGCACTACATGCGGGAGTGGACGAGACTTGGCAGAGATGCAGCTCGCCATCATGTGATGTCGAGCATTGCTATCTATCCCCTTCCACACCAGACTCTTTGGTTGCGAGACCACGTGTAGACACTGGCACAGCACTGCAGTTTGTGGAGTTTTCCTCACGAGTTTGACACTTGGGAGTGGTACACATTAGGGTGCCACCACCATTTTCATCTTTACTACCTTGTCTGCTCATTGGCGATGATTGTTAGGTGTCCGACTTGTCAGTGTAGTGTCGAGTTTGGATTATATCACCTTTGGGGGATAGACGACTTGTACCGAGGGTCAGCGGTGACCGTGGATCTTGTCTCACGGAGGCCGATCGGTAGCACTGATCATCGGGCAGGCAGCTTAATCAACATCGGATGTCGGATGGGCGAGACGGTATGTTGGCATCTGCTATCTCTCACATAGTGCCCAAAGGGTCCCCTATGTGAAAAATAGCCAATTTGGGTGGGGCATCATTATCATTTGATGCCCAATGGTGGTGAAACTTTACGAGAGGGTCCCTGGGACTGGTACGCTACCACTTGAAAAGTTTCATCACCATTAGATATCGGATGGGCACAGGATGGTGTGTTGTTGCTATTTTTGGACATAGTCCCCTATGTGAAAAATAGCGGGTTTGGGTGGGGAATCATTATCATTACAGCGCCCGATGGTGGTGAAACTTTACGAGTGGGTCTATGGGGATGCTGCCCCAGCACTCGCAAAGTTTGACCACTATCGAACGTCGGATGGGCAGGACGGTGTGCCGCTATTTTCGGACCCTATGTGAAAAATAGCAGGTTTGGGTGGGACATCATTATCATCCGAAGTTAGATAGTGGTGAAACTTTGCAAGTAGGTCCATGGGGCTGCTCACCCACCACCATCACTTGAAAAGTTTACCACCATTAGATGACGGATGGGTGGGATGGTGTGTTGCCATCCGCTATTGTCAGGACTATGGTCCTACGGAAGTCGAACCCTAGCATAAGTTAATAGCTTTCGGAGTCTCGAGAGTATTATTAGTGCTAGCGGGGTTCAGGGGTTAATGGGCGTTCGGGTTTGGTCGATGTGTGTACACATCTAAGTTAGCACGGCTCTTAAGTAAGATGGGCGGCCGGGCTAGGAGGTGTGGACACAAGCCAGGGTTTTGGTATAAAACCCAACGAGAAACCCTAACTCGTCATTATATGGTTGGGAGGTGAACCGACTTCCACCCTCTCTTCTTCTCCACGCCTAGGCTATGGCGGCTTGAGGAAGACGCAGCCGTATAGCGGAGGCGTTACACTGGTATCAAAGCCAGCGGCGGTAGGTGTGACCTGCACGAGAAAGAGCTCAACGCTGCAGCAAAAGGGACGAGCGCAGCCGCCGCCCCGTACGGTGACCTGCACGAGCACAGCCTACACGCGTCTGCGTGAACAGCCCACAGCGAGCGTCGCCGCCTACCACACGGCCACCACAGCGGACGCCCAAGGCGGCGACCAAGGCAGACCGGCAGTCCTCGAAGGCGATCGGTGAGCGATCGTTGGCGCGCCGTTGGGGAGCGCGCGAGAATTCTCCCTTACTTGAGTGGCACAAGGGGGAGGCTTCACCATCCAAGGAGTGGGGTTTTGAACCCACAACCTCAAGCTCCAAGGCAAGTGTGCTAGCCACTTCACCTTTTCACTTGTGTTGTTCTTCTCTTCAAAAGAGCTCTACTTATTCTTTCAAGGGAGGACACAAACTACAAGGAAAGTGACACAAACTACAAGGAAAGTGACCTTTTCACCTTCAACTTTCCTTCTTTCAATTTGTGAGAGGAGTTTTCTATGCTCCAAGTTTGGAAGTTTTTGGTGGACGGATCTTCAACGACATGCTACATGCAACACACTTTTTTGCATGCATGTGTTGATTGACGACTCAAGTGGTGATTTCTTCTCGATTTTCGTGCATGCAAGAGGAATTCTTCTACGACGCTTCAATTGGAGTTCGCTTTTGAAGGTAATCCGTTCTCTATTTCTAAGCACGTGCATACCATGGCCTCAGCGGAACCGTCTCATGTTCACTTCGATTTTGAGAATGATATGCATGATGTTAGTGAGGCACACCCTTTGGGTGGTGGTGTGGGTGATTCGCGACAGGCCGTTGCGCCTGATCGGGATGACAACATGACCGATGCCGAAGGGGGTGCGAGTCCAATAGATGATTATGGTTTGGTAGACATGGTAGAGTTTGGGCGTCTCACTTCAAGGGTAGTTGCACTTGAGCGCACTATAACAAATGTCAATACCAATCTCACAAACATGAGCACGCTTTTTACTGAATTTATGGCACGTTTTGCAAGTGGATCGGCGGCAAGTGGAGGGCCTATTCCGTTAGTTATGCCTCCTCTTGTTCCAAATCCTACAGTCGAATCTATTGCACCCTCTGCAACGCAGGAAGGGGCTATGTTGAAAAACGTGAAGCCGCCTGTGTTTAAGGGAGAGGAGCGCGATCGTAACAAGGATGCAGTCCATACATTTTTACACAAGTGGACGGACTTGCATCGCTTACGCCGCACTCCCGCTGCTGTTATGGTCACTGAGACGAGTCTCACACTTGAAGGTAAAGCCTACAAGTGGTGGATGAGTCTACCTATTGAAACTCGCCCTAAGACTTGGGAGGAGTTTGCGGCAGCTTTTAAAAAGGAGTTCTTACCGCAAAACGAGAAAGATCGGAGTTGGACAGCCTGGGACAAGTGCAAGATGGAAGGTCTTACACTTAATCAGTATGTGTCCAAATACCGTGAAGTCATTCTCAAGCTAGAGACGACTTTCAAAAGGTTCGTGGGTTTGTTAGAGGCCTTGATAAAGAATATCAGGCAAAGGTTAAAACCCAGTATCCTAAAACTTTGGAAGCGGCTATCCAAAGTGCCCTTATCTTTGATGACACCATGGATAAGAAGGGCATGGATAGACCGGCCAAATTCAATGGCTCACAATTTAATGCTAATAAGCGTAAACTTGCCAGCAATTCTACTGAAAACACAAAGAAGTCTAAAGGGTCAAGTGGTCCGTTGTCTCCACAAGACTATGAACGGGCCAAGAAGGAGAAACTATGTTATCATTGCTTAGGTAGTGATCATGAGAAGAAAAATTGTCCACAGTTGCCTCGCAAGAATAAGGATAAGGTCAAGGAGAAGGCTGTACACATGGTGCAAACGCTTCCCTTGGATGCTGATCCTAAGTATTCTGCGGTAGAGGTTTCGCACACTGCCGAGTTGCATGAGTGTAATCTCACTGCATCTATGTGGCAAGAGACAGTTGGACCACACGATTTGGTCCGTATGCATGGCTCCATTTATGGTCATCGAGTACGTATTCTCATTGATGATGGTGCCACGCACAATTTCTTGAACTATGCATTAGTTAAGAAATTAAAGTTGCCGGAGACAAAGAGTTCTCATCGTTATGTGGTGTCCACCATTCAGGGGGATGATCACGATGTGTGGGATACTCTAGTACGGCAAGTGCCTGTGTTTGTGCAAGAACACACTATGGTTCTTGACTTCCAAGTGATGAATATGTCTCGTGCGGATGTCATCTTAGGACGGGAGTGGTTGTATGGGTTAGGGTCATCACTCAAAAGGAGTTATGAACATAATACGTTTACGTTTGAGGCCAATGGTAAGCATGTTTTACTTATTGGGGAACGTGATGTACCCCCAACACCACTCATATGTAATGCCGAACTCTCTTTTTTGGAGCATAGTAATCAAATAGAATCAGTCTATTTTTGTTACTGTGTGTCTCAAACTAGTGGGTTTGATGTGCATGATGTTTCTTCTTCAAATGAATCTTCCTCAGCGATGCCTTCTTTCTCTTTACCTTCTTCTAAAATCTCTTTAAATAATCTTAAGCAACCAGTTAATGCTTTGTCTTTGCAACAACTGTTACAAGAATTTAAAGATATTTTTCCTGATGATTTACCAGAGGGTTTGCCACCCGAACGAGCTTTGCCTCATCGCATTGATGTCGTTCCGGGCACCAAACCAATTAGTAAGCCGTCGTACAGGCTTAGTGCGACTGAAGCAGCTGAGGTGGAACGTCAGCTTGCTGATTACCTTAGTAAGGGCTTCATTCGCCATAGTGCTTCACCATGGGCGTCGCCCATTCTTTTGGTGAAGAAAAAGGATGGATCCATGCGCATGTGCATGGATTATCGCTCCTTGAATGCGGTAACAATTAAGAACAAATACCCGCTACCTTTGAGTTGTTTGATCAACTCAAAGGTGCGAAGTATTTTTCTAAAATTGATTTACGTTCAGGATATCATCAAGTGCGTATTAACACTGATGATATAACCAAGACTGCGTTCCGGACTCGCTTTGGACACTATGAGTTTTTGGTTATGCCGTTTGGGCTTACTAATGCCCCGGCAACGTTTATGACGCTTATGGATAGCGTACTAAGGTTGTACTTAGGCAAATTTGTCATTGTCTTTCTTGATGACATTTTGGTCTATAGTTCGACTTTAGAAGAGCATTTGGAACACTTACGAAAAGTTTTTCAGTTACTACGCGAGAATGCACTTTACGCGAAAGAAAGTAAGTGCGAATTTCTCAAGGATAGCATATAATACCTAGGTCATGTAATTTCTGCAGACGGAATTGCTATGGATGCTAGTAAGGTTGATGCTATTATGCGATGGCCAACACCTCGAAGTAAGGAAGAACTTCAAATCTTCTTGGGAATGGCAGGATTTTATCGCAAATATGTGAACGGTTATGCAAAGATTGCCGCTCCCATGACTGATCAATTGAAAGGTGCGGCAATTACCTTTCAATGGTGTGAGGAGCAACAACGTAGCTTTGATAAGCTTAAAGTTGCTTTGGCTACAGCTCCCATCTTGGCAATTGTGGATCCTCAAAAACCATTTGTGATTGAAACGGATGCCAGTGCGAAGGCAGTGGGTGCGGTTCTCATTCAAGATGGTCATCCTGTTGCCTATGAGAGCAAGAAGCTCAATCGTGCTCAACAAAACTACTCAGCTTACGAGCGTGAGCTCTTTGCCATCATATATGCCTTACGAAAATGGCGACATTACTTATATGGTGCGCAATTCGAGATTGTTTTTGATCACAAAAGCATAAAGTGGTTTATGAACCAAACAGATTTGCAGGGTCGAAAGGCCAGATGGGCTGAGATCCTTCAGGAGTATGATTGCAAGCTACGCTATCGCAAAGGACGTTACAATATTGTAGCTGATGCTTTGAGTCGTATGCCAGAGATTAATTCGCTGTTATTCACAGAGTTGAAAAGCAAATTGTTAAAATCCTTACGAGGCAAATGCAAGCAGGATTCAACATACTCAAAGGTGTGGAATCATGTTCAAATGAGGGGTCCCTCTCACTCAAACGGTAGTGTTCCCAGTTCTTCCACACATGGTTCTTCTTTATCACAAGATGAACTACAGCGATGGAAAAACTTTTCCATCGATGATGGATACTTACTCCACAAGGGGAGAGTTTGTGTTCCATTGGACTTAGACACTAGGCGCCAAATTCTTTTTGAGTGTCATGATAGTCCAAGTGCAGGTCATGCGGGCATTCGCAAAACGTATGCTCTCGTAAGAAAGCATTTCTATTGGCCTGGACTTCACAAGGATGTTACTGACTATGTTCTGCAGTGTCAGAAGTGTCAAGTGAACAAAGCAGAACGTCTTAAAGCTGGCGGGTTACTGCATCCATTAGAGATTCCTGACGGAAAGTGGGAAAGTATCTCTATGGATTTTATAACGGGCTTGCCCACAACGAATCGTGGACATGATGCCATTTGGGTAATCGTGGATCAATTAACCAAGCTTTGTCGGTTTGTGCCTACTAAGAAAACAGTTACAACTCCAGAATTGGGACGCCTTTTCGTGGAGAATGTTTACCGACTTTATGGCTTACCGTCCAATATTGTCAGTGATCGTGATCGCAAGTTTAACAGCCATTTTTGGCGAGCAGTATTCAGTAAGCTGGGTACTATGTTGAATCTTAGTACAGCTGATCATCCGCAAACAGATGGTCAGACTGAACGGGTTAATCAAGTGCTGGAAGATATGCTTAGGGCATATGTCAGCAAAAAACAATCTGATTGGGAGTCTTATTTGTCTATTCTTGAGTTTGCTTACAATAGTGCAAAGCATGTCTCGACAGGCTTTAGCCCTTTCATGTTGATGTATGGTTTTCAGCCACGTTCACCAGTGTCGGTGGGACTGGCGAATGAGAAAATCAGTCAGGTTAAGGATTTTATCCAAGACCATATGGATATGTTGCGCCTTGCACAATTAAATGTTCGTCAAGCGCAAGATGGTTACAAGAAGTTTGCGGACCAGAAACGTAGGCCACTTCACTTTCAAGAAGGTGATTGGGTGTTTCTAAAGGTACCAGAAAACTCCACCAGTTTAAAAACGGGTCCCGTACCAAAATTGTCGCCCCGATTTTGTGGACCGTTTAAGATACTCAAGAAGGTGGGCCCAGTAGCCTATAAACTTGAGTTACCAGCACATTCCAAGGTTCATCCCATCTTTCACGTAAGCCGTTTGAGGAAACGCCTTATGGGTCATGAAAGCCCGGTGGATGATTCTTTCTTGGTAGAATATGTGGAACCTCCAATACTGCCTCATGAACCAGAAAGAGTATTGGATTACCACATGTTACGTTGTCGTGCCATGGCACGTCTATGATGTGAAACCGTGCATGTGAGGCCATCAAATACACATCCAGATGCATGAGGTTATGTGCCATGACGAGTCATTATATGATGCCATGTACATATGTTCATATTGTAAATGAGGTTCAATAAGACAAGCTGAGGCTGAGCCAGATCTAGGAGTTTCTGTATATGAGTGTGGAGGGTGATGGTTCTGCTGTTACTCAGAGCCCATGGGTAAGTTAGAAACATCCAGTTATATATGATGGTATGAGTGGCACGCCAAAGGGATAAGTTAATGATGTTAATGGCTTCCCATGTGCATAATGTGTGGTAGCTTTTAAATGGTATCGATTGGGTCAAATCAGTGAATACCTCTTATGGAATGCAAACATGAGGGCATCTCAATGCACAAAGGAATGTATTTATGAAGATATGGGAAAATACTTGAATGAACAATTGGGGAGTCTATAAATCACATGGCCAATATGATGATTTATACACTACGGAGGCATCAAGAGTAATAGAGATTCAATGGACATTACAGTGCCGAAGAATTTATTGAATGCCGGGGAATAAAATTAAATGAACTGCCTTGCATTGAGAACTTTAACCTTAATGCTAAGGTTATGCCTTGCATTGAGAACTTTAACCTTAATGCTAAGGTTAGAAGTAATACACTAAGGGTGGCAGCGTACGTGGAAAAGAAATATATTTCTTTTATTTGGAATTTTCTAGAGCGAGCGCAGCTTTTGCAAATGGAAATTTCCGGATGAATAGCTGCAAAAGGTGGATGGCGCCGACTTCCTCGCGGGAATGAAGAGAAAAAACCAGAGAATTGGGGGGGCGGTGCTTAGGAGAAGAAGTCTGCAGAAAAAAAACGAAGGACAGAGGCGACACGACCAGAGAGATTCATTTCATGCACTTAGCGACTGTTTATGGCGTGTTGGGGCTTGAATTAGAGAGCTGAGCTGCTACTATCTAATGATATGCTTACTTCAAATTCACAAAAACCAGCTATGCGCCGGCTGTACGCTGCTTGCAGTGAAGTGTGGGAAGAATATTTTTCAAAGAAATTCGAATGAATCGCTTTTCCCCGCCTTCAGATAAGTAAAGCTTGATAAAATTTCTTTATTTTTCCTACCTACCACTTGTAAATACACGATGCCAACAAACCTTCAAAGGTTTTGTAAAAAAATAAAGGGTGGATTTTGATATGAAGAAATGTGAGGATATTTCATCAAGGGACATGGAATCAAAGAGTCAGAAATACAGCAACGACTCTAGTGAGAATTGATTTTGATTCTATCTTAGTGGATCTAAATGCAGGCCATGGATTTCTTTTAAAATCATGTGAATATGTTAAAGTTATGCCATATATCATTTTGTGTTTGTGAGTTGTTGGAATTTTAAGCCAGATTTTCAGGTGATAAAGAACATTATGAGATGTTGGGAATGGTGACAGTGGATGTATGGAATGAAAGGGGTCACATGTATGTTGGAAATACTTAAAGGTTATGTTATGCCTACATGTGATTAGCTGGAAAGTTTTGGAAAAAGAAGCCAGTGAATCTATGCTTGGAAAGGGATAAGCAATTGGAACACGAATTCAAGGATGGATTTGTCCTATGCTTTTTGGGAAATTTTGAATGTGAGTTTCCTTGTTAGGTTTGGCACCAACTCTCACAGCCAGAAGTCTCGTACTTTCCTGGCTACTCCGCACACGTCACGACAGCTTTTTGGTGAACCCGACGTGAAACTGCTGGGGTGAGAGTGTGGTGAAATATACAGGGAAGCTATGGCTGAGAATTCTGAGGGTCAGGGGGTTCATTTTGACCCCGGAGTTATGCAGATGTTTCAGATGTTTACCATGTACATGCAACAGCAACAAGCTGCTGAGAGGGGACAAATTTCCACGACCAAAGCATTACAATCAATTGTGAAAAAGGTGGATCAATTTGATGGGAAGGACATTACAAAGTACCTACGCAATTATATAAAGGAGATGGAGCTAAACAGAGTGACTGAGGAGGATATGGTTCGAAGTTTCGAGCTGGTATGTGTTCCTGAAATAAGAGAGCGCATAAGAGGATTGCAGACAGCACATGGTGGCAGAAATTGGGAGGAGTTCAAGCTTGCTTTAAAAGATGAATATTTCATGGAGGATTCTGAGCGAGTGACCAAACGAACTTTCTTGGAATGGGTCACAAAACCTAAAATGGGAATTTCTGCCACAGAATTGCTAAGAGAGTTTGAGAAGCGCTATGCCCAGCTATCAAGGATAGAGCGTGCAACTTTGGACAAAGAAAAAACAGAGCTCTTCTTACAAGCAGCTGGGAAAGATCTCCAGGAGAAATTGGAAATCCTCCTTGAGGATAAGGATACAGAGCAGGGATTAAAGAGTGATTGGAACGATGTTGAGGATGCAGTCACTATGTTAGCAAAGCGGCAGCGGAGGAGGGATAAAATGGTGATGGGCTCTGCAACCCCCATAACTGCTGTCACCCCTTAGAATCTATCCAAACCAGCTGCTACAATTCCAAAGATAGATGGGCCGATGGATGAGCTTATCAAGGGTATGCGTGACTTAAAATTGAAGATGTCCAAGATTGAAGAAAAAGGTCTACCATTGGGGCAGGCTTCTATGCAAAGGCCTCAAAGCAAAGAAGGGTTTACATATAGATGCATATGGTGTGATGACCCAGAGCATGCAAAAAAGGATTATGCTAGCTATAAAGAAGCTCTTAAAAATCAACTTGTGTTTTTCAAAGATGGGAAAATCCATCTTACAGAGACTGGTCTTCCATTGAGTACAAACTTTGGGAAAGGAGGGATGAAAAAGCTGGTAGAGGATATGGCTGCTAGTCATGCCATTTCTATGGTTGAGGCAGCAACCTATGGATTAAAGGTTGGTCAACTAAAGCAGGGATTTGAAAATGATGAGGATTATGAGAATGAGGATTTTTGGCCATCAACAATGGAATTAATTGCGTCAAAGAAAGTGTCAAAGCAAGCTTTGCATGAGGCAGGTGATTGTATACGTCTTGAGACTCGCTGGGAGGAGCCTGTGGATTCTTTATCTATTCATGCCTATATTGCCAAATGCCAAAATAATGAGGCACAGGTAGAGGAGAAGCGTAAAAGGAAAAATGAGGAAGGAGGGCCATCAAAAAGAGTTACACGTGGAAGTGAAAAGAAGGATCCTGGGCCATCACATATGCCTCCACAGCATAGCAGACCTCCACAGGATGTTTCAATGGAAGAAGTGCCAGCAAAAATGAAGGAGAAGGGTAAAGGGAAAAGTCCACTCTATAAGCTTCAATCTGATATTGAAGTTGCAACAGATCTCAAAAAGGTACTTGAAGAAAGGATTCTAAACAGCAGGGTGGAATTCACACTAGGGGAAGTCTTGGGGATTGCAAAGAAAGAATTTCATGATGAGATAATTGATATTATACGAAGAAAAAGGCAGTCCATAATTGAATCTATTCCATCACAAGGGGAGGCAAGCACTTCCAAGACTCATGGAGTACAGGTACAGAAAAAGGAAGAGAGAGAAAATGTGGTGGAATGTAATCACTCTGCTAATGGGGCACGACAAGTGCGCTTTGTGGAAGAGGATGATGAAAAAGAAGTTCTTACAAAGAGTCATTACTCCAGGAGCCATTGGGCAAGAGCAACCACTGAAACCCTTGTCAAGATAGGTGATTTGGAAGAGCCATATGTCGCTCTAATTGATCATGGGTCTGAAATAAATCTTATGGCTAAAAATCTCTATAACAAATGTAAGTGGCCAATGGATGTGGATCATGGATGGATGATTAAAGCAGCTAATAACTCATCTGGAGAGCTTTATGCAGCATGTCCAAATGTAAGGGTAACTATAGGGGATGTGAAGGATGATCAGAATTTCTTTGTTCAGGAGATGTCATCGTATCCCCTTATCCTTGGACAACCCTACATTACAGCTGTAAGGATGGAAACAAAGGTTTTGGATGATGGTTCAGCATATGCAAGAATAAGGAGTAAAGATGGCAAAAAAGCTGTTCAGTTTTTGACAGTCTGCATTAACCATGAAAGGAATCGTGAGTCTCTTCGGGCACAGTCACTCCCAAAGATAAACAGAGAGTTCATGAATTACAGGGAGATGAGGGATTTTGGCCAGGTGCCATTGTAAAGCGGGATTCCAATGGTACAAGGGGAAATGAGTTCTCGCAGGACTCAATCAATGTAAATAGCTTTTCAGCAAATTTTCAGGGATTCTCCAGCTATGGGTCACTGGTTTTTGTAAAAAGCAAGGATTTGAAGCATGGCATGCGAAAACATATACAAAATGAACAAAAAAGTTTTGAGCAGTGTGGTCTTTTGGGGAAGAATGAGTTTATTTCAGGGGTGCTTGATGAGGTGTCATTTGTAGATACTATGGATGTGCTTTTTGATATGGGAAGAGCATGCTTACAGGGTGGAAATGAAATGATAAAGGTGTCATCTGTGGAGATGTATGATATAATCTAGGAATTTGAGGGGGTGGAATGTAAAAACATGAATTGTGAGATGGATGCTCATGTTGATACAAAGTACAAAACGGTTGCAAAGAAGGTGAAACCAGTTGCCTTGCCCTTGCCACCGGGAAGCAAGGAGAAGATAGATGAAGCTTCTATGCAGCCAAATCTTAGAGATCCGAAGAAAATTGGGCATAAATTTACTCAAGAAACTCTAAAAGAGCTGAATATTGGTGAGAAGGATTTTTTGTTGCCAGTTGAAAGGGAATGCTTTGAGGAGATGCTTGTAAAACATGGGAAAGCTTTTGCTTTTCAGCCGCATGAGATAGGCTGTGTTGATCCAAGTGTAACAGCACCAATGGTGATCTTTACTGTTCCACATGTGCCCTGGAACCTGCGGCCAATTCCAGTACCAAAGGCTCTCTTGCCAAAGTTGATGGAATTACTAAAGGAAAAGATCAGGATGGGAATCTTGGAGCCTTCATGTGCCCCATATTCCAACAGATGGTTTACTGTACCAAAGAAAAATGGGACATTGCGCTTTATTCAAGACATGCAACCTGTAAACAAAGTCACAATCAGGAATGTGGGAGCAGGTCTAATTGTGGATGAGTTTGCAGAAGCATTTGCAGGGAAAGCTATATACTCTATGGGTGATCTGTATTCGGGATATGATCAGTTCCAGCTGGATATACAAAGCAGGGACTTGACCACAATGAGAACTCCTTTGGGATTAGTAAGGATGTGTACCTTACCACAGGGAGCCACCAACTCAGTGGCACATATGATGAATGGAATGAATAAAGTCTTACGAGACTTCATACCACAAAAAACTATGCCATTTTTGGATGATGTGCCAATAAAGGGCTGTGATGAGAAAGACAAAGATGAGGATTTGGATTCAAAAGGGTGCCACAAGTTTGTGGCAAATCATATAAAGGATTGTGACATGATTCTATCCAGGCTTGAAGAAGTGAATCTTACTTTATCTGGGCTGAAATCAGTGTTTGGAGTTGGTGAAGTGCTAATAGTGGGACATCTTTGTAGTACTAGTGGACGCCGTCCTTGTCCAGCCAAGATAGATGCAATACAAAGAATGAAGGAAACATGCATTAATGTTACAGAGCTGAGGAGATTTCTTGGAGCATGTGTCTTTTATGTTATTTGGATCCCACATTATGCACATGTAGCAGATCCTCTTTATCAACTTTTGAGGAAAAATCAAAAATTTTTGTGGAGTGCAGTACATATTAAAGCTATGCGGAAGCTGAAATATTTGCTCCAATCATCACCCATTTTGAGAAAGGCAGATTATGACTGTGGCAGGCCTGTGATTGTTACAGTTGATACTAGTCCTACTGGGATAGGATGGGCAGTAGGGCAAGATGATGAGGATGATCATAGGTATGTAATTAGATTTGGAGCAAAGGTGTTAAGCTTTCGGCAACGAAAGTATCCATAGATCAAGAGAGAGTTATGGGGGATAGTCACTGCTCTAAAATGTGAAAAAGAATATCTTATTGGGGCATCTGTACTTGTGGAAACTGATTGCTTGCCACTTCTTGGGATGATAGCAAGTTGTACCACTCCAGATATTGCTATGCTTAGGTGGATTGCTTATATCAAGTCACTAAATCCTGAGTTTGAGCATATTGCGGGAAAAGATAATCCAGTTGCAGATATGCTATCAAGAGCCAGGTATGAAGATGAGAAAGAAATGATTAGTGACATTGATGATGTGGGTACAAAATTCTATACTACAGCATATGCAAAAGGGGATCATATTTGCCTATCAAATGCACTTGAGTCTTTTATTGAGGAAATATATGAAGGAGATTGGTTGCTTATTGGTCAATATTTGAGTACTCTGGCAAGGCAAGAAAATTGGTCTGACTCAGAATTTAAGAGGATCCGCAGAAAAGCATATGGTTATTTCCTAAAGGATGGGTATCTCTGGAAGCATCCTAAGCAGAGGAATGCTATGCCACAGAGAGTCATATGTGATAAAGAGACTCAAGGAAAGCTTGTGAAAGAATTCCATGAGAGTCTCTGGGCTGGGCATAGAAGTGTGTGGGCCACCTTTACCAAAATAAAGGAAAAATATTGGTGGAGAGGAATGTACAAGGATATTTCCCAATATGTGGAAACATGCATAGTATGCCAAATGTACTCAAATGTGCGGCATCGTGATGGCTTGCAACCAACCTACCCACCTGCCATGCACTACAAATGGGTAGTGGATCTAGTTACAATGCCTTTGGGAATTTGGCAGATGCGGTATATAGCACTTGCAAGAGAAGATTTGACAAATCAGGTAGAAGGGCGTGCTCTTAGAACAAAGAGTACGGAAGCAGTATGCAAATTTCTCTTGGAAGATGTGATCTGCCGGTATGGTTGTGTTGGGAAAATAACAGCTGATAGGGGTGAGCTAGATGTTGAAGAAGCAAGGGAATTCTTTTCAAGAATTGGTATCAAACTGTCCCTAACATGTGCTTACAATCCTGAGGGCAATGGGAAAAGTGAGCGAGGACACCCTCCAATCATTAAAGCTTTGGCTAAGGCATGCAGAGAAAGAATGCGAGAGTGGCCAAAGCTATTACCATATGCCTTGTGGGCTGACCATACAACTCATAGCTCAGTGATGACAGGATACATGCCTGCAGAATTAATGTATGGTCAGAAGCCAGTGATGCCAGTTGAAGAAGTAGTTCCAACTTGGAATGTATTGCCCTGGATGGAAGGATTGAGCAGAGATGACCTCCTTGCATTGCGAATAAGACAGTTGGAGAGGAGGCCTGGAGATATAGAGCTTGCTAAAGCCCGCTTGAAAGATGCAAGGTTGAAAAATAAAGAAAGATTTGATAATAGACACAGACTCCGGCCAAAACCTATTGAAGAAGGTGATTGGGTTCTAATGTATGACAGTAGCCTTGACAACCAATTCACTGTTCAAAGAAAATTTGCAAAAAGATGGTTTGGCCCTTACATTGTCAAGCATGTGCATGGAAATGCCACGTATACTCTGTGTGAGCTTGATGGAACAGAAATAAAGAATCTTGTGGCTGGCAAAAGAATCAAGATATTTAAAAGAAGGCATGATAATGATCCTTTTGATTCACAAGAGATTCAGGATGAGAGGCTTGACAGTGGTAGTATGGATATGGTTGAAGAGGAAGAGGATGATCTTCCTGGAACTGCAGAAGATGAAGGCGACATCCAGTTATATGTGGACCTTGATGATGATTTGGCACATACCAGAGGATGTGCAGGTTTAGAGGGGGTGGATGTCGTGCCATGGCACGTCTATGATGTGAAACCGTGCATGTGAGGCCATCAAATACACATCCAGATGCATGAGGTTATGTGCCATGACGAGTCATTATATGATGCCATGTACATATGTTCATATTGTAAATGAGGTTCAATAAGACAAGCTGAGGCTGAGCCAGATCTAGGAGTTTCTGTATATGAGTGTGGAGGGTGATGGTTCTGCTGTTACTCAGAGCCCATGGGTAAGTTAGAAACATCCAGTTATATATGATGGTATGAGTGGCACGCCAAAGGGATAAGTTAATGATGTTAATGGCTTCCCATGTGCATAATGTGTGGTAGCTTTTAAATGGTATCGATTGGGTCAAATCAGTGAATACCTCTTATGGAATGCAAACATGAGGGCATCTCAATGCACAAAGGAATGTATTTATGAAGATATGGGAAAATACTTGAATGAACAATTGGGGAGTCTATAAATCACATGGCCAATATGATGATTTATACACTACGGAGGCATCAAGAGTAATAGAGATTCAATGGACATTACAGTGCCGAAGAATTTATTGAATGCCGGGGAATAAAATTAAATGAACTGCCTTGCATTGAGAACTTTAACCTTAATGCTAAGGTTATGCCTTGCATTGAGAACTTTAACCTTAATGCTAAGGTTAGAAGTAATACACTAAGGGTGGCAGCGTACGTGGAAAAGAAATATATTTCTTTTATTTGGAATTTTCTAGAGCGAGCGCAGCTTTTGCAAATGGAAATTTCCGGATGAATAGCTGCAAAAGGTGGATGGCGCCGACTTCCTCGCGGGAATGAAGAGAAAAAACCAGAGAATTGGGGGGGCGGTGCTTAGGAGAAGAAGTCTGCAGAAAAAAAACGAAGGACAGAGGCGACACGACCAGAGAGATTCATTTCATGCACTTAGCGACTGTTTATGGCGTGTTGGGGCTTGAATTAGAGAGCTGAGCTGCTACTATCTAATGATATGCTTACTTCAAATTCACAAAAACCAGCTATGCGCCGGCTGTACGCTGCCTGCAGTGAAGTGTGGGAAGAATATTTTTCAAAGAAATTCGAATGAATCGCTTTTCCCCGCCTTCAGATAAGTAAAGCTTGATAAAATTTCTTTACTTTTCCTACCTACCACTTGTAAATACACGATGCCAACAAACCTTCAAAGGTTTTGTAAAAAAATAAAGGGTGGATTTTGATATGAAGAAATGTGAGGATATTTCATCAAGGGACATGGAATCAAAGAGTCAGAAATACAGCAACGACTCTAGTGAGAATTGATTTTGATTCTATCTTAGTGGATCTAAATGCAGGCCATGGATTTCTTTTAAAATCATGTGAATATGTTAAAGTTATGCCATATATCATTTGTGTTTGTGAGTTGTTGGAATTTTAAGCCAGATTTTCAGGTGATAAAGAACATTATGAGATGTTGGGAATGGTGACAGTGGATGTATGGAATGAAAGGGGTCACATGTATGTTGGAAATACTTAAAGGTTATGTTATGCCTACATGTGATTAGCTGGAAAGTTTTGGAAAAAGAAGCCAGTGAATCTATGCTTGGAAAGGGATAAGCAATTGGAACACGAATTCAAGGATGGATTTGTCCTATGCTTTTTGGGAAATTTTGAATGTGAGTTTCCTTGTTAGGTTTGGCACCAACTCTCACAGCTAGAAGTCTCGTACTTTCCTGGCTACTCCGCACACGTCACGACAACGTACTCGCCACCAAGTTCGGAAACAAGCTCTTATCAAGTGGAAGGACCATCCCGAGGAAGGCTCCACTTGGGAAAACATTAGTGTGATGAGGAAACGTTTCCCTACTTTTGTTTTCGAGGACGAAAACTCTTTTCGAAGGGGGGAGTAATGTCAGGACTATGGTCCTACGGAAGTCGAACCCTAGCATAAGTTAATAGCTTTCGGAGTCTCGAGAGTATTATTAGTGCTAGCGGGGTTCAGGGGTTAATGGGTGTTAGGGTTTGGTCGATGTGTGTACACATCTAAGTTAGCACGGCTCTTAAGTAAGATGGGCGGCCGGGCTAGGAGGTGTGGACACAGGCCAGGGTTTTGGTATAAAACCCAACGAGAAACCCTAACTCGTCATTATATGGTTGGGAGGTGAACCGACTTCCACCCTCTCTTCTTCTCCACGCCTAGGCTATGGCGGCTTGAGGAAGACGCAGCCGTAGGCGGAGGCGTTACAGCTATTTTTCACATAGCGCCCAAAGGGTCCTCTATGTGAAAAATAGTGGGTTTGGGTGGGACATCATTATCATACGGCGTTTGATGGTGGTGAAACTTTGTGAGCAGGTCCGTGGGGCTGCTGCCCAATGGTCAAAAAGTTTCATCACCATCGGACGGCGGATGGGCGGGACAGTGTGTTGCCATCCACTATTTTTCATATAGTGCCCAACCAAAGGGTCTCCTATGTGAAAAATAGCGGGTTTGGGTGGGGCATCATTATCATACCCGACGTCCAATGGTGGTGAAACTTTGTGAGAAGGTGTATGGGGCTACTATCCCACCACTAACATAGTTTCATCACCATCAGCGAGATGGGTGGAGATGGTGTGTTGCCATTCGTTATTTTTCACATAGTGCCGAAAGCGTTCCCTATGTGAAAAATAGTGGGTTTGGGCAGGGCATCATTATCATTTGATGTCTGATGGGGGTGAAACTTTGCGAGAGGATCCCTAGGGCTGCTACCCTACCACTTGAAAAGTTTCATCACCATTGGACACCGGATGGGCGGGACGGTGTGTTGCCATCTGCTATTTTTGCACATAGTGCCGAAAGGGTCCCCTATGTGAAAAGTTTCATCACCATTGGACACCGGATGGGCGGGACGGTGTGTTGCCATCTGCTATTTTTGGACATAGTGCCGAAGGGTCCCCTATGTGAAAAATAGTGGGTTTGGGTGGGGCATCATTATCATCTGATATGTCTAATGATGGAAAAACTTTGTGAGAGGGTCCCTGGGGCTACTACCCCTCCACTCACAAGTTTCATCACCATCGGGTGCTGGGAGGGATGGTGTATTGCCATCCCTATTTTTTACATAGTGTCCAAAGGGTCGCCTATGTGAAAAATTACAGGTTTGGGTGAGGCATCACTATCATATGATGTCTGATGGTGGTGAAACTTTGTTAGCAAGTTCGTGGGGCTACTACTTCACCACTCATAAAGATTCATCACCATTGGATGCCGGATGGGTGGGATGGTGTGTTGCCATCTGTTATTTTTTAACAAAGTGCCCAAAGGGTCTCCTATGCAAAAAATAGCATGGCACCTTACATGTACAAACTTTATAGAAAGTAAAAATCACAAAAGACATAGTCCAAATGTATAAAACTTTATAGAAATACAAAATCACAAAAGAGATAGTCCAATATATAAATCAAAATGGGATACAACTGGTGGATGTCATACATAGAAACATGAGGTCATAAATACAAATGGCATGTAGACTGGTCTATACAAAAGCATGATGTGATATACATGTACATGATGTCTGAGAGGACTTGATAAGCTCCAGAGGATGACGTGCCTGCTGCCTGCTCCTCGGCTCTTGTGTACAACTCGCTCTACAATGGTCCTATGGGTAAGATGCTCCCATTGCTGAGGACTCAACACATGTAGCAACAGCAACATCACTAAGATCCTCATCAATCACCTGGCCTCTATGCTCATGTATCATCTCCCATAAGTGGAGGTCAGCATACACGAATAGCAAAACGGCCACGTGTAGATTGCTCCACCGACCTAATACGTGCATCGAGAGGCCGGTCCACCAAACTCCCTACTCTAACTGGGGTGCGTAAAGTAACATGTCGAGCCTGTAAGATGAACTCATCGATGCGGGCCCATTGTACTCTATGTGCCTCCTCCTCCTCTGGTGATAAATCCCTCTCTAGAGGAATCTCAAAATCCTTAGGCATATCCTCAGCAAGATATCCATCATTTGCCATGATGTCTAGGATAGCAAACCTGCTATTTTTCACATAGGAGACCCTTTGGGCACTATGTGAGAAATAGCAGATGGCAACACACCGTCTCGCCCATCCGGTGTCCGATGCTTATGAAATTTTGTGAGTTTTGGGGTAGCAGACCCATAGACTTGCTCGCAAAGTTTCACCACCATCGAATGTCGTATGATAATGATGCCCTACCCAAACCCGCTATTTTTCACATAGGGGACCCTGTGGTCGTGCACTATGTGAAAAATAGTAGATGGCAACACACTGTCCTACCCATCTGGCGTTCGTCGATGGTGATGAAACTTTGTGAGTTGTGGGGTAGAAACCCCACGGACCCGTTCGCAAAGTTTCACCACCATCGAACATCGGATGATAATGATGCCCCACCCAAACTTGCTTTTTTTCACGACGCAAGGGACCCTTTGGACACTATGTCCAAAAAATAGCGGATGGCAACACACCGTCCCCCCCATCCGGCGTCCGATGGTGGTGAAATTTTGTGAGTGGTGGGGTAGCATCCCCATAGACGCGCTCGCAAAGCATTACTACCACATCGGATGCCGTATGATAATGATGCCCCACCCAATCCCGCTATTTTTCACATAGGGAACCCTTTGGTTGGTGGACACTATGTGAAAAATAGCGGATGGCAACACACCGTCCCGCCCATCTAACGTTCGATGGTGATGAAACTTTGTGAGTGGTGGTGTAGCAATCCCACGAACCTGCTCGCAAAGTTTCACTACCATCATCGGAGGCCGTATGATAATAATGCCCCACCCAAATTCACTATTTTTCACATAGGGGACCCTTTGGGCACTATGTCCAAAAATAGCGGATGGCAACACACCGTCCCGCACATCTGGCATCCTATGGTAATGAAAATTTGCGAGCGGTAGGGTAGCAGCCCCATGGACCCTCTCGCAAAGTTTTACCACCAATTATGATAATGATGCCCCATCGAAACCCACTATTTTTCACATAGGGAACCCTTTGGGCACTATGGAAAAATAGAGGATGGCAACACACGGTCTCACACATCTGGCATCCGATGGTGATGAAACTTTGCGAATGGTGGGGTAGCAGCCCCATAGATCCGCTCGCAAAGTTTCACCACCATCGAACACCGTATGATAATGATGCCCCACCAAAACCCGCTATTTTTCACATAGGGGACACTTTGGTTGGTGGGCACTATGTGAAAAATAGTGGATGGCAACATATTGTCCCGCCCATCCGGCGTCTAATGGTGATGAAACTTTACAACTGTGGCAGTGGGTAGCAGCCCCATGCACCCGCTCGCAAAAAGTTTCATCACCATCGGATGCCGTATGATAATGATGCCCCACCCAAACCTGTTATTTTTCACATAGGGGACCCTTCGTGCACTATGTGAAAAATAGTGGATGGCAACATACCATCCCACCCATCCAGCATCTAATAGTGGTAAAACTTTGCAATCGGTGGAGTAGTAGCCCTATGAACCTTCTTGGAAAGTTTTACCACCATCGGACATCGGTGGATGATAATGATGCCCCACCCAAACCCGCTATTTTTCACATAGGGGACCCTTTGGGCACTATGTCTAAAAATAGCCGATGGCAACACACCGTCCTGCCCCACCTGGCATCCGATGGTGGTGAAACTTTGTGAGTGGTGGGGTAGCAGCCCCATAGACCCACTCGCAAAGTTTCACCACCATCACATGCCGTATGATAATGATGCCCGACCCAACCCTGCTATTTTTCACATAGGGGACCCTTTTGCACTATGTGAAAAATAGTGGATGGCAACACACCATCCCACCCATCCGATGTCCGATAGTGATGAAACTTTGCAATTGGTGGGATAGTAGCCCCATGGATCTGCTCACAAAGTTTCACCACCATCAGACGCCATATGATAATGATGCCCCACCCAAACCCACTATTTTTCACATAGGGGGCCCTTTGGGTATTATGTGAAAAATAACGGATGGCAACACACCATCCTGCCCATCCGGCATCTGATGGTGGTGAAACTTTTTAAGTGGTGGGGTAGTAGCCCTGTGGACCTGATTACAAAGTTTAACCACCAAGTTTAACCACCATCGGATATCGGATGATAATGATGCCCTACCAAAATTCACTATTTTTCATATAGGGGACCCTTTGGGTACTATGTCCAAAAATAGCGAATGGCAACACACCGTCCCACCCATCCGGCATTTCATGATGGTGAAACTTTGAAAGTTGTGGGGTAGAAGCCCCGCAGACCTGCTTGTAAAGTTTTACCACCATCGGACGTCGTATGGTAATGATGCCCCACCCAAACCCGCCATTTTGACATAGGGCACCCTTTGGGCAGTATGTGAAAAATAGCGGATGGCAACACACCATCCCATCCATCTAGCATCCAATGGTGGTGAAACTTTGCAAGTGGTGGGGTAGCAGCCCTATGGACCTACTTGCAAAGTTTCATCACCATCGGACATCGGATGGTAAGGATGTCTCACCCAAACCCGCTATTTTTCACATAGGGGACCCTTTGGGCACTATGTGAAAAATAGCGGATGGCAACGCACCATCCCAACCATCCAGCATATGATGGTGGTAAAATTTTGCAACTAGTGGGATAGCAGCCCCGTGGACCCAGTTGAAAATTTTCATCACCATCGGACATCGTATGATAATGATGTCTCACCTAAATCTGCTATTTTTTGCATAGGGGACCCTTTGGGCACTATGTCCAAAAATAGCTGGTGGGAACACACCATCCCGCCCATCCAACGTTGGATGGTGGTGAAAATTTGGAAGTGGTGGGGTAGCAGCCCCACGGACCGGCTTGCAAAGTTTCACCACCATCGGACACCACTTGCTCACAAAGTTTCACCTGCACCAAACTAGGAACAAAAGGATACAAAATATATGGGCACAACTGAAAAGCCAACTCATAATATATATGGGTAGAAGATACAAACCAAGAGAAAGTTACAAAATCAAGTGCAACAGGTACAAAAAATAACAGGGAGGAGGCTACAATATCAATCCATAGACTCTCTAGCTCTAAGGGTCTCCAAGATGCTCACATGCTCGTGCTAGGGTAAGGTCCATCGAGGGGCCTACCTTCCTACTGTTAACTTGCGAAAGCATGAGTTTCATAGCAAAAAATAGATGAGAGTACATGATCGCCTCCTTGCCCCACTCATACTGCACAAACTCAATGCCGCCCTTGCACATCTGACCCAGCGCATAGTAGTGACCTGCCACTATCATGCTGTGGGCATCAAATGAGTATCCATAATCATCAGTCACATCACACTCAAGGGTGCACTTGAGCCTAGTGCACCTCAGAATGTAGTACTCCACCTCCTCCTCATTTCTCTCCTAGTAGGAAATGATTGCCAAAACATCACCCACTATCAAAATATCTATCAAAGAATCATGATCTATCCTCATAGGTAGTGTGAGAGGATCAAAAGTTGTGGGGGGACCAACTCCTTGCTCTAGCCTCCTCAACACCTGCTAGATCAGCCCACTCTCGCATCTCACACAGTGAGTAGTCTCCATCGATGCATGGCCCGCAAAAGCATGAATGGTGCCGTGTGTGAAGATGGTGGGATCATCATAGGATGTGCTCCTAATGGTGTAGCCTATGTGTGCATGCAACTGCCGCACAATCTGGTGAAGCAAAATCAAGGACAGTACTGTCAACACACCAAAAGAACCTCCTGACAATCCTAGCATCTCGTTGAGGAAAGGAAGAGGCAACACTGGTGCAAATGCGCAATGCACCAATCCACTACATGTTGTGCATCTCGAAAGCGCTCACTGTCAACGGCGGAGCTGGTGACGTTTGAGGGCGCGTTTGACACATGCAACTGCACCATCGTGCCCCCCCTTTCCATGCCCTATCTCAAAGAAGCTCCAAATCACATGGAAGCCCGTCATGCGATGCCAAGAATATAGCCGATAAAATTGATGAGCACTCTTGAACTATGCCCCACATGCATCAGACCATATCCACCACCCTATCCATGTGACTCCATGCTCTCTCAAAAAGTCATCATGACGATGGAAGCAATGCTACACAAACTGGGCACTGTGAGAGCGATTATGCCCACGAGCAGAGGATGCCGTCTACCATTGTATGGCTTGTGTCATGTGGACTTATACCTCGTGCGGGCGGCAGCTTGGCCATGCTTCCAGCGCTACTCGAGGTACCTCGAGTAGTGCACAAACCAAGGCTTGCAAGCCTCAAAGGAATGCTGGCTGATGGTGATCTCAAGGTGTGTAGACCTAAACTCAAAGTACAAGTCTGTCTGTTTCATCTCAAGAAAGTAAGCCCCATGTTCTATGTACTCCCAACGACAAACCCTATGTTGCAATGCCTTCTTGTACTCTGGTGATGCATGACAATGCTCCTCCCAAAACCTCTCTATCATCGCCCTCATCTCAGGGTCTAATAAACAACTACATCTAGGTACACAGCCACTACTAGCCCATAGAGCACCCTCAATCCCACTATCCAAGCTCTGTCTCCTCTCACAAACCCTGCATGAAGTGCTTAGTGACAAATCTGAAGTATGCGAGAAGTGGCACGATGCGTACCTGGCGAGACACTACTGGAAACAAACGTTGTAAGGGCACATCTTATAGCCAATCCATCTGGATGTGTCTTATGCTTCACTATGCCTGTAGGATTGCCTCAAGCTCCGTAGCACACCAGCACCGGCCCTCCTCGAATGTGGGCTGCAAATAGCAGAAGTGATGGTACACTACGCCATGCGTGAGTGCCATAGCAATGCATCTAGCACACTAGACTGTGATGCCACATCGAGGTCAAAAAAGTACTTGTTGGAAGATAGCATTGGCACGGTTTCATGCACCAAACCTAGAAAGGGATTTCCCATGAGAAGATGCCTCATGAGCAACACCAGAGGGTGGAGTGGCAAGCACATGGTCGACAGTGTCATCGGCATCACCAAAGTGAGGACTGCCGCGGGCAGCCGACAGGAAGGGCATGTGCACCACATCGAGGAGCGGCATCAAGGTCATGGGCTGCACTAGATGGAGGAGCGCCAAGCTCATAGGTGTCACCCGAGAGAAGTGAGGCAAACACGTGGGCTGCACCCGAGGCTGGTAAGAGGAGTGGTAAACTCATAGGAGGCGCCCGACAAAGGAGTGGCAAGCTCGGATGGTGCACCCAAAGATGGAGAGGCGCCCAATGGAGGAGTGGCTAACTCATGGTGGGCAACACCCAAGTGAGAAGTGCCAAACTTGGAGGGCGTGCCAAAAGGTGGAGAGCCACCGAAGATAGGAGTGTCCACCTCATGGGTGGCGCCTGAAGGGTGGAGTGACAACCGCATGGGCAAGGTATAAGGGAGGAGTGGCAAAGGGCTCAAAATAGGGTGGAGAAAGAATTGTGGGAGAAGGCGGTGGAGTGGGGTCATGGGGAATAGATGGAGAATGGGTGGGGGGAGGAGATGATGCCTCACCAATCGAACCCACCGTGCGTTTTGCAATACTCAAGCCCTTGCTTTGCGCTCATGATCACTTCTTCTCCTATCTTCCATGCAAACCCACCGTGCGTTGCAATACTCAAGCCCTTGCTTTGCGCTCATGATCTCTTCTTCTCCTATCTTCCATGCAAACCCTTGCTTTCTCCTCATGAACAAGGTAGAGCAGGGGATCACGTTGCCTATTGCTTTTTCTACTTCTACGACTTTGTGAACCCATGCTAAGAAGTAGGAAAAAAGAGATTAAGCAAAAAATTAAAGATAAGTAAGATTAAAGTAATACTAACATACGCTTGGAGTGGAGCTATCTCCAAAGTTGGTGAAGCTCTGAGAATGAGGGAGACTCCAAAAATTGGGCCATATATACCAAGCTAGTTAGCATTTTATTGATTAAATTAGATTATGGATAAAATCAAGATTTTTACAGATAATGATGATTTATTGGTAAAATATTAAAGATAATTTCAATTTTTAGAAATGGTGAATGAATTAGTTATTTTAAGTAATGAATACTATTTTTTATTTTTTTAATAAATAAAATTTATTTCTATAGTACATAAAATTTATTTCTATAGTACATAAAATTTATTTGATAAATAAATCACATTAAAAATAATTTAGATATATTTCAAGTTTTTTTCCAAAAAAAATATTTTTAAAAATATGAATGTATATTTATTTAATTATATCATAATAATCGATTTCTTGAAAATTAAAATAAATATTTAATTTTTAATAATTTAATTTAAATAAATAAAAAATTATTTGATGAAAAAAAAATATTTATTTTTTCTTTTTTTGGAAGAGAGCCTTACAATTATATTATATAATTTTATTTTGTAATTTTATATTTAATAAATTATTTTAAAATATTTTTTTTTATTTTTTCGTATTTAAAAATCATGAAATATAATGGTGAGGTAGCAGGCATTTTGCCACATGGAAAAAATATGTTGACATGGAACCTTCACGTGGGCATTCCTCATGCTCAAGTGTGAGGTGGCAATTCCATGCGTGTATATGATGTATCATGCTATGTACCCACAGAAAGTCAACCAAGTTTACTGTGCGCTGTTGAGGTGGCAAGATGACACGTACATTCTTGATTACATAGAAATGCCATGTATGCATTTGATGTGGCATGCCATGTAGGCTTTAGGAAGTCAACCTTGTTGACTAAGTTGAGGTGGCATGATAACGAGACATGCTAAGATGGCAAGATGCTTATGTGGAGTCTCCCCCATATGATGTGGCATGTACATGTAGGACTAAGACCATAGCTCAATTGCTTGAAAAATGGCATAATCTCTAGGCTTTTGGTGAAACACCAAGCCTAATAGGGTTCCTTTGTTTTAGACTTTGGGCAGACAAATAGTGAAAATTTGATTAAGATGGTTGAAAAATGGGCTTCCCTTACTCAAATTCACTCAAAAGTTTTTTTGTTAAATTCATCATGACAAGTACTTTGATCCACAAGAAATTCAAGTGTAATGAGGGTTCTATAAAATTTATATAATTAAATTATTAAAAATTTCACAGTCCCTCTAAGAGGCTGAGAGAATTTTCTACAGAAGATCGAAAGAAATCCAACCGTTAAAATTACAATTTAACAATATGGCCACATTCTATACATATTTTTCTAACTTCTCACCATTGGATCTTCAATGATGAGGTTCACATTTTCCAAGATCTTGAACACAAAATCACATTTTGCTTTACAATAAAAAGCAGCGAAAACATGTTTATAAAAAATAGTTAAAAAACCAAAAAAAATCCCAATAAATTAAGTTAATCTCTAATCCATATTGTGTTACATTCATGTACGAATTGGGACGATCATTGGACTTGGGATGCAGAAGTAATAAGCATTGTATGTGTGACATATACTGTACTAAAGAAAGGTGAAAAATGCAAATGCCAAAACTTTCGTGCAATGAAACAATCACTATAGTAAATTGCATTTCCGATTAGGGGGAGCCATTTGAACACTCGCTATATGTGTAGTGTGCCCCAAATACCATGCCACTAAGTTCTAAACATAACTACAAGAGATTGGACCTTAAAGTTGTGAAGATGCCTGTTTTCAGGCTACCTTTAGGGCACCAAACTGTCAAAAGTGGTACCCCTTATCTTGCAACCGCCCCAAGATAAGATTATCTTAATTCCCTCTTCTCAATACTTTACATATATGTTATACTTCCAAAAAGAAATTATTTGTGCCTCATGGTTTCTCGCATCATGAAAATATTTATCTCACTTAGACATCATAGCAAATAAATATCTCTTTTATGTAAACTGTGCAAACAAATATGTATGATTACGTGTATGTCACAATTCAAATGATTTAATTGCATGCCCTTGCATATGGTATCTTTTCTTTTATTCCATAATTTAATGGTCACTTGTTCCCATTTACCAATTGAGATAGTCTATGTTAGCATTATCAATTACTTTTGATAATGTACTATGTGATTCTCATGTGTTTTCTTGCCAATACATGTGTGAATAAATTTAGTCTTTGGGGACTCTTTGCATCACCTTCAAACTAGTTATTGTGGTAATCTTAGAGTATAACCTCATCAACGACTCTCACACCTTCGAAAATTTCTCTGTCCCACCCAAATCTTCCCCCAATAGTCCTTACTATATCACACGACTTCAACCAACATACTACTAGCAACATCCCCTTACTTGTCGGTTTAAATAGCTAAGTATTTATTTTGTTATATTAACACTTATTTTATTCTTTATTGATTTTTCTCGCTAACGATAGCACCCAAATCTTCTTTGTTAAGATTCTTATGCAAAGATAGGATTGAATGGCTTTATCCTCAATTTATTTGTATGAGTATCTTATAAGTTTAATATAACATTGTTTATATCTCCATTCAATCACCACTCTATTTCCTCCCCAAATTTCTCTAAGAGCTTCCCATCTCCTTTTTACCTCCATAACTTTGTTAAGCTTCTGCTACGAACCAACACTTGGACAAGCTAAGTATTTTTGTGATTTTTGTGCATGTGACATTGCACCTATACAAATTGAATATTCTCATATGTCATGATGACTAGTTAACACTAAATGTATTCTTCTTTATGGCCACAAGAAAATTACATATTTTGTGCTAAGACTCAAGACATTCTATACTATTATTTTGCTCACTTGTTATTAAAATACATATATCATTACATATAGCCTAATCTAATCATAAACTATATTAGGCTTGCACCTCACTTATCTCTGGAAACCAAATATAATCAAAATCCTAACATAATCACTTTGATACTTTTGAAAATCTCTTGTTCTCCACTCCCTCCATTGGTCAATTGTGCATAGATTTGACGAACAAGGTAGTGTACGGATATCCTTAGGCTCAAATTCAGTGCATGAGGCAACACCAATGTATAGATGCACCACATGAGGCAACACAATTTTATATTTATTCAGTGCAGATTCGCTACATGAACAACTTGATGTGCAAATTCGTTGCATGAGACAACACACTCTTACATTTATTCACTGGTGATTTAATGCATGAGGCAACATCCCTTTGACTTATTATTAGTGCAGATTCAAAGCATGAGACAACATGATTTTCATTACTAGTGCAGATTTGCCGCATGAGGCAATACGACTTTAGTTACTAGTGCAGATTTGTTGCTTGAGGTTGCACGCTTTTTATTACTAGTGTAGATTTGCCGCATGAAGTAGCACAACCATTAGTGCAGATACTCCGCATTAGGCAACACGCCTCAGTTTTTCCTTGTGCAGATGCACTGCATGAGGCAGCACAATTTGATGACAACTGAGGTCATTGTATATTAACTAGGGAGTTATGCTATAATGAATGATTTCTTATTGCGATAACCTTTCTTTTAATTGACCAATGATATTCTAGTGGCGTGGGACGCTAGAATATGCCATATATGAGGTATTCTAGTGGTCTGGGATGCTAGATTATAACATATGTGAGAATGGAGACTAGAGAAATTATATATTTATATGCATGATTGCACAGAAAAGAAAGTCTTTTAGATCCTTTGTTTATTTTGTTTAATATTTTTACAATTGAGGTTAGTTTCTTTCCAGCCTCGTGGCATGTTATGATAAAGGATATTTATATTTTCTCACAAGAATTTTGGCAAGTGCATGATTTTATGCATGAGCATAGCATTTCATGAAAGATTGATGGTGGTTGCCAAGCTACGCCCATAGTTTGGTTTTGGGTGGCTTAGCCTTCTTAATTTAGTTTAGGGTTTTCACAATAAATTGTAATTTGTAAAGAACCATTTTTAGGTGCAAGCTATAAAAACAAATGAGCACCTGTAAAACCACAAGGCTTGAATACAAGGAAATACACACACGAGGAAACCGCACTCACCTCATGTGCGGAAGACATTCAACCCAGCATGGTGTCACTCTCTCCCCCTCTCTCTCGGCGTCGTGATCTAGCAAGTGACTTTTGTTGACACGAAGAAGGTATAAGAGCATATCATGGAGGACACGACCCTTGTGGAAGAGCCCAATGTGCTCAGGGGACTGATAGCGAGAGTGGTGGCTGGATATGAGTTATGGATGGATATGGTGGGCCAGGGTGGCATCCTTGGCAGTTTAAAGTATACCCGGTAGCCCTAGAATTTGAAGATTGCAGTGCCGTTCCAAGGGGATCTAATCCTTCACAAGAGGGATCGTTTGATACATGACCTTCAAATAAAACATCAAAACTAAAAGTACCCTTTAAGAAAGGACAAGGTGTTTTTTTTAATTATCAAAAGAAAAGTGATACATAAATTTACCCTTCTATAGAAAATCATAGTATATAATAGATATATATATATATATATATATATATATATATATATATATTATGTATATAAAATTTGAATAAGCCAAATTCTAATTTAGCCAGCCGCCAAGGTTTACGTTTTTTACTGTGTTGGCCAAGCGACCACCTAGGGTGACTAAACTGTTCTAACTTCTACGTAGTACGCCAACGTAGTCCCTCGCCAGCGTCTTGTACTCCCAGTCCAACTTCGAGGTCCCGTTTTACCTAATAGCCCTCAAGCTGCAATGATAAAGTTGAGGGTAAGAAAACTTACAAACGTACATTTTTATCCATGTAGAAATTGCAATTTAAGTAGGCTTATCCACGAATAAGAGAAGATGGGAAAGAAAGAGTGAAATGTAGTATATGCACTGAATATCAAATGAAGACTTATTTTATCCATGAAGCTAGTTCAACCATGAAGGTAGTTCAACCATGAAGATTTATTTTATCCATGAAGGTAGTTCAACCATCCAAAAACAAGCTTTACAAATTCATGAATCATAAGAGGAACATAAGGAAGCTATTGAAATACCCCTCCTTTTGCTTTGCTGGCCTCACTAGCTCGGTGGTCTCTATCGTCTTTGCTTTGCTCGCCTCTTAAGCTAGATGATCTCTGTCTGATCGTCTCCGTGGCAATGGCAATATGGAGCTCTTCATGGCTTGCAAGAGAACCAGACAAAGGCAGCAAGATAGGAACAGTGAAAAGCTTGGTCAAGGCACAAGGAGTAGATTGCAGGACGAGGAAAGAAATGGCATGGATGAGGAAACAAGCTCAAAGCAGCAACGCACGACATTTTTGCAACGTATGTGAAGGGAGAAACAATGAGAAGACATAAGACTCCTTATTGCAGAGCAACAGCAGGAAGCGGTTGCAGATGGGCGCATTCGAACATTGCCATTAGAGCGAAGAACATGAGCTGTGGCCAATCGTTTGTTGGTGGGAGAATTCACGGCAGCAACATCAGGCCATTCAGATGATGAGTACAAGTCTCGTGTCATTAGAAGCTTTACCTTGCACCCCAAAATTCATAGAGTGATAACCTTGCCAACACCTTAGGAGATGCACACACAAGAGACACTGCTTTCTAACCTGAGAGATGGTGTACAGAAAGTGAAAGGGGTGCACAGCTTAGATCAACTAGCTGCAAAGAGGGCGACATTAGCTATGCTGGTATCCCCTAAAACAAAGAAGAAACGTCTTGGACGCACAACGTCGAAGATGTTGTCAATCAGAAGGTTCAACGTTGCTCTAGTGGTTGGACGCAAAGTAAAAGTAATGCAGGATGATCCAGAATTGAAAAGTCTATGGGCTTCAACAGAACGCAAGAAAAGGAAAGACATCCTAACTGTGGAACTCACTACTAGAGTGACATTGTTCTGGCATGAGAACACGAGAGTTTCTCCAAACAAGAAGGACATTTGCAAAAAGCAAACGGGATGCAAACAATTTGAGGAGCACATCTTACACTTGCTTGACACAACGCAAGTCAGTGGTTGTCCTAACCAGGTGGTTGTCTATGATTCTCTAAAGCTTTAGTATAAATTATTTGAATTCTAAAGTGATTATCCTAAACCAGCCCAACAAGCCTGATGGTTGGAACTGGAACATCAACAGCAATATAGTTGATCATGTTCTAGAGACCAACCCGGTGGTTGAAATTGTTTAGTTTTCTTGTGGTGAATAATTGTTTTGTTTTCTAGTAGTTGTTTAGTTTAATTACTGAATTTCCAACTGTAGCAGCAATTTATCGTTCACATGTACCTTTTTGGTATTAGTATTGATAGGTGGTGGTGAAATCGATTTGTTTTCTAATGATTAAAGGTAGTTGAAATTCTCACTGTCTCCTAAACCAACCCGGTGGTTGAAATTGTTTTGTTTTCTCGTAGTGAATAATCTAGTAGCTGTTTAGTTTAAGTACTGAATTTCCAACAGGCTGGTTTCGGGTTGGGTGAATAGACGGAGTTGTATCTCAAGTTTATGGGCTGAGAGCCCTGATGTTTCAATTGGGCAAAGGAGCTTTGAGTGTTGTAAGCCATGGTATGTGAAGAAACTCAAAGACAAGAATGTGTGTTGTTGCAAAACACACATAGACTTTGACCTGGCCTGGCGCAAGGTTTGAATGACTTGAGATCTGGTCATGTTGGAAAATTGCTCCATGGAGATAGATACTCATGTCTCCCAGATGAATGCTCAGTTTGTAGGCCACATGGATCCTCGCATTAGGAACTCAATGGAGTCTTTTTGGGCCCTTTAATTTGCCATGAGGTTATGGAAACGTTTAACTTTTTGACAAATAGGAGCCTTTCATGTAAGCAAAAACCATTGGTGATTAAGAGAGGTGTAAGAGTGGTCAAAGGGTGCACTTTTCCCCCCAAAAGGGGGAGGGGGGCAATTTTACAATTTTTGGACCTCCATAACTTCTACATACAAGCTCCGATTTGAGCGGAGATTACAAATCCGTGATCTACGCATCAAGAGCTTTCCATAGATATGTTACATGATATGGTTTTATCCGCTAGATTTTAAATTCTATTTTTCCCCCAAAATTCAAATTCGAATAAAGTAGCCGTTTTGAAGCTTCAAATTAGAAAACGTTTCTTCTTAAGAGAAAAGGTTTGACTCCCTTAAACTGCCAAATAAAAGGGCCCAAGAAGACTCCATTGAGGTCCTAATGTCATGTGTAGCAAGTGAGAGAGCAAGTTTGGTAGCCTGAGGTCTGTGTGGGAGCCAACGCTCTATCCAAAGCCTTCAAACTCTCAGTGGCACTCTGTGTCCAAGAAAGCCTTGCTCTAAAATGGAGCATATTTGAAATGGGCAATGTTGAAGGATCCGAGAAGAAGAGATGGCTACTAACGTATAAGAGCACTCAACCGAGGGAGCTTATAGATCACGTGGTTGCATCCATCCCAAAATATGTGCTTCACAATTTCACGGCCAACTGGCAAGATAAGCAGTTCAAGACGTGCCTTGCCAATTTTCCACATGACACTATTGTCTCTGTCATAGATTTTGCTAAAAATTACTCATTTCAGGAACAAGATGAGATCCAAAGTGCTCACTGGCACAACAAGCAAATAACAATTCTAGTGCATATAACGTATAGTCACGTGCTTGATTCTTTTATGATTGATGTCGATCTGCTTTTGCCGACTCACAGGAATCCAGGTTAGTGCAACGCATGTACCATTTCTACATTTTAGACGACAGGGAACATGACACCTTATTTGTCCAGCATGCGTTTCTTTTACATTGGGAATGGCTAAAAAATGATGATCCCCATTTACAAGCAAATATAAAAGAACATTGGGTGTGGTCAGACGGGGCTTCCTCTCAATTCAAATCATCCTTTGCATTCTACTTTGTTTCAAGGTTTAAATCCTTGACTAGTGTAAACACATGATGTGGAATTTCTTTGGGTCTAGCCATGGCAAGGGGGAACATGATGGATGTGGTGCTGTTATTAAGAGAGCTCTGTATAATCACCAATTAGCATGTCCCCATGAAAAGCTAGAGAATGCCCATGATGCTGTAACATGGCTTGCACTCAACCTCTCCACAGGGCGCAATCAACATACAACAAACAAATACATAGAAATAGTGCAGTGCATAGAGTCTTCCATGAAGTGGAAGTGAACGAAGTGCAAAGGAAAAATAGACTGGATTGTGAGGCCATTAAAGGAACTCCTAAAAAGAGAGACCAACCACTTCCTAGTACTACCACCACGCTGGTTGCGGTCCTAAATTAGCTTAATTAAACTAAATATCACTGCGTTGGTAACTACCACCATCCTAAATTAAATATCATGTGATTTGTCTGCCGATACCAACCACCGCACTGGTGATAACTTATCCAATACTACCACCGTGCTGGTTAAACCACTGCGCTGGTGACCACTTATCTTGTACTACCACCGTGCTAGTTAAGATCCCTAAAAAGAGAGACCACCCACTTCCTAGTACTACCACCACGCTGGTTGCGGTCCTAAATTAGCTTAATTAAATTAAATATCACCGCGCTGGTAACTACCACCGTCCTAAATTAAATATCGTGTGATTTGTCTGTCAATACCAACCACCACGCTGGTGATAACTTATCCAATACTACTACCGTGCTGGTTAAACCACCACGCTGGTGACCACTTATCCTGTACTACCATCGTGCTGGTTAAGATCCCTAAAAAGAGAGACCAACCACTTCCTAGTACTACCACCGCGTTGGTTGTGGTCCTAAATTAGCTTAGTAAGGGAAAGTTGAAAGTTGTGATCCTGGGCCTTAATAAGGGAAAAGTTGAAAAAACGCGGGAGAGATGGAGATATGCAAAACCACGCGGTGGTTGAAACAGTACTTGAAAATATCACCAGCGCGGTTGGAATAGCAACGCGGTTCATTCTTTAAAATAGACCCAGCACGGTGGTATTACCTACAAACACCAACGTGATGGTCATTTTCATTTTCATTTTCATTTTCATTAGATTGCATATAATGTAAGATTCCTCCCTCCGGCTTTTGAGGTGTGCAAGTGTAAGAACCTCCCCTTCTGATCTTATAATTATTCCTCTCTCTGAAATAAAAGAAAGATCCTGTTTTACCCTATTTTGGCCTTGAGAGAGAAAATTTCTAGAGGGAGGTAATTCAAAGTTGAGATATTTTTCGATATAAAAATCCTCCTAGTGTCTAAAATGGTTTCCCCTGAAACAGATATTCAAAAAGAAATTTCCAATGTACAATTGGAATAAATTGAACTCAGGTAAAAAGGACCTTAGCCTAAGGGTCTAGATTTTTAAAAATTTTTAAATTAAGGTTCCTATAAACCAATTAGATTAATCCAAATGTAGGGAGGAGATAAATGGAAGAATAAAAGAAAATCCCCCAAAAATGAGTAAATGCTCACATAAGATGAAGAGTTGACTAAGGACAAGGTTATTAGTTAAAAAAGAAGAGATATTTAGAAAAAATGATGCATTTTTGACACCTCAGTGTAGGAAACTCCCCTCATGAAGGAGGTGCCTATTTCACATGTGTGGTTGAGTTTTAAACTCACAAATAATGAGATATTTTCATCTCTCCTCTCTCCTACTTCAACTAGATCCAAAAAGTAAGCTAAACTGACCTAAAAATGATCAAAAATTGACCAAACTGATCTGGAAAGCTCTAGAATCAGCTTGGTTAGAGACTCACTTTTTTTTTATAAATGAAGCCTCCCCCTTTGTAAATGGTTAATAGTGTTTTATGCACTGTTACTCTACTCCTCCCTCAGAGCCAAAAAACAGTGAATTCATTGATAATTCATTTGTTTTTGACCATTTCCTCTTTAAAAGAATTAGTGGCCACTCTTGTTGCAAACAAGAGTAGATCCCTCAAACCATCAAGCCAAAGGAAAGCTCACAAAACTCCTAGTAATTTAGAAATTCTACTTTTTCTTATTCTATTTTATGGTTTTCTGATTTTTGCTTTCTTTAAAATAAAAATGGATGTTATGCCTTGCTGGAAAGGCTTTCCCCCTTCTCTTCAATATTGAATTCAGTCTTTCTTTATCCTAAATGTGTAATCAAATTGATGAAATTAAACTTTTCATATTGTTTACTCTTAATAAAGTGAAAATTGATCAGATTAGAATGATTTAAATCATCTTGGATAATTTTTAGTAAATTTTAGAGTGAAAATTTTAAAAAAAGGTCAGCCATACAAAGGAGGTTATGGAAAAATTTTCTTAAATTTGGTGAAGTAAGTTTTATCTTTTTATTATTCAAAAAGAGTAATCCCCATCGCTTGTGTATTCTAAAAGTGTTATTTTTATTCTATGCATAGGAAAATGCATATTAGAAATATTTTTATTATAAAAGTGTTATTTTCATTACAATTAATTTCTATGCATAGAAAGATGCATATTGGGAATATTTTGATTATAAAAGTGTTACTTTCATCAAAATTAATTTTTATGCATAAATAGATGCATAAAAGAATTTTTTTATGCATAAAAGAATTTTTTTATTATAAAAGTGTTACTTTCATCAAATTTAATTTTTATGCATAAATAGATGCATAAAAGAATTTTTTTATTATAAAAGTGTTACTTTCATTAAAATTAAATTTATGCATAAATAGATGCATAAAAGAATTTTTTTATTATAAAATCGTTACTTTCATCAAATTTTGATTTTATGCATAGAAAGATGCATAAAGAATTTATTTTTATTTCAAAAGAGTTATTCTCATCAATTTTGATTTTATGCATAGAAAGATGTATAAAGAAATTTATTTTTATTTCAAAAGAGTTATTCTCATCAATTTTGATTTTATGCATAGAAAGATGCATAAAGAATTTATTTTTATTTCAAAAGAGTTATTCTGATCAATTTTGATTTTATGCATATAGAAAGATGCATAAAGAAATTTATTTTTATTTCAAAAGAGTTATTCTCATTAATTTTGATTTCATGCATAGAAAGATGCATAAAGAAATTTACTTTTATTTCAAAAGAGTTATTCTCATTAAAATTGAATTTATGCATATAAAGATGCATAAAAGATTTATTTTTATTTCGAAAGTGTTATTCTCCTTAAAATTGAATTTATGCATAAATAGATGCATAAACGAATTTTTATAAAAGTGTTATTTCCCACTGAAGTTGTTCTTATGCATAAATAGATGCGTAAAGAATCTTTATATCAAAAATAAGAATTCTCTTACATTCTATAAATAGATGTGATAAGATGTGAAATGAATCAAATAGATGAGAATGAATAGAGAATGGATGTGATGAGAATAGAAGTGATGAGAATGAGAGGTAAATAGATGTGATGATATGTGATGCGATTCAAATAGATGGGAATGAATGGATGGATGGATGCGATGAGAATAGGAGTGACGAGAATGTGACGTAAATAGATGTGATGAGATGTAATGCGAATCAAATAGATGGGAATAAATGGATGGATGGATGTGATGAGAATAGATGTGATGAGAATGAGAGGTAAACAGATGTGATGAGATGTGATATGAATCATATAGATGAGAATGAATAGAGAATGGATGTGATGAGAATAAAAGTGATGAGAATGAGAGGTAAATAGATGTGATGATATGTGATGCAAATCAGATAGATGAGAATGAATAGAGAATGGATGTGATGAGTATAGAAGTGATAAGAATGTGACGTAAATAGATGTGATGAGATGTAATGCGAATCAGATAGATGGGAATGAATGGATGTGATAAGAATAGATGTAATGAGAATCAGAGGTAAATAGATGTGATGAGATGTGATGTGAATCAGATAAATGTGAATGAATAGATGAGATGTGATGTCATGTGAATCGGGATGTAAATGAATGATATAGGATGTGAATGAATGTGTTAGCATGTGAATCGGGATGTGAATGAATGACATAGGATGTGAATCGGGATGTGAATGAATGATATAGGATGTAAATGAATGTATTAGCATGTGAATCGGGATGTGAATGAATGATATAGGATGTGAATCGGGATGTGAATGAATGATAAGAGATGTGAATGAATGAGATGTGATGTGAAATGGATGTGATAAGATGCAATGTAAACTGGATAGATGTTAATGTATGTGAAGTGATGAGATGTATGGGTAGATGCAAGTGGATGAGATCTGATGAGGATAAATGAGGAAATAAGTGATGAGATAGAAAAAGATGTGATTAGATGAGAATGGGAATACTTATGAAATGAATGTGGATTGATGTGTAGATGGATGTATGGATGATGTGGATTGATGTGTGGGTAATGTGGATTGACGTGAATGGATGTATGGATGATGTGGGTTGATGCGTGGATAATGTGGATTGACGTGAATGGATGTATGGATGATGTGGATTAATGTGTGGATAATGTGGATTGAATTAGATGGATATATGGATGATGTGGATTGACATGTGGATTGATGTGGATGGATGTATGAAAGATGTGGATGGATGTGTGGATAATGTGGATTGATATGGATGGATGTATGGATAATGTGGATTGATGTGGATGATGTGGATAGATGTATGGATGATGTGGGTTGATGTGTGGATAATGTGGATTAATGTGAATGGATGTATGGATGATGTGGATTGATGTGTGGATAATGTGGATTGATGTGGATGGATGTATGGATGATGTGGATTTATGTGGACGATGTGAATGGATGTATGGATGATGTGGATTGATGTGTGGATGATGCGACTAGATGTGATTTGATGTGGGAATGATATGATGTGATAGGAATTGATGAAGAAAAAAAATATGGGAAGATGAGAAAAGATGGGGACTAATGTGAAAGGATGTGGAGTGATGAGAAAAGATGGAAATATTGTTGGAACTGTATTTGTATGTGAAATCAGTTTTTACATGACTGTTTTATGTCAAGAATACTGGGGAAGCATTTTGATCCTCTTGTGAATGAGGTCGTGGAGACCTATCTGTTAAAGTTGCAACTGCTGACGGAGAGTCAACGGAGGATGTCTCGCATGTAGCAAGGTCGGCCGAGGTCTTGACCTGCCTCGGTTTGATTTAAATGGTGAGCTTCCAATACAGTGGATGAGGGACCAAGGAAGCGGCCTATGAGTGAAGCGCTAGGTGACCTGCAAAGGATTCTAGAGGATGCTGACCATACGGTGCTCGGGCTCTGGGTCACCAAAGATACCCACACGTACGTCGGGAAAGATATTGGAACAAGGAGTAAGAGTTGTTTTCTGAATTCGGGCATGGATCTAGTTGATTGACTTTGCTGGTCCTCAACGGATGAGTCCATGGCTCTTTTATATGGATCTGTTGGTTGATCTTGCTGATCTTTAACGGATACTCCATTTTTGTTAAAGTGAATACTTGCCGGTTACTATGAGCTAGGAACTATTGAAAAGGCCCCTGATGAGTGGTTAGGTGGTGAGCGTTCTGGTTGCCAATGATGCCATAGGTATACCGATGAAGGAATGTTTGGAAATAAGGATTCAACTGGATAACGAGAGGATTATGATCAATGACACTATGGTTTCATTAAATGATTGTTTTAAAGACTGTTGAATCTATGAAAAAGGTAATTTCATATTGGGTGTGTAAGTGGTGTGACTAGTTTTAAGTTTGCATGAATATCTAGCTAGGGGGCCTGGGAACTCTTTTCCCTGCTACTCGGGACAACCTAACCAAATTCTTAATTGGATCCCATCACTATAGTGGTTGGGCGGTTGGCTAACCCATGGGACTGTGGATGGGGTTAGACTGGATTGATGGATCCGTAAATTGAGACTCAATTCTGTTCTGGTTGCTTTGTTTGAAGAGGCGACAACGAAGGAGAGGAAATCTTAGTTTGAAAATGTTTATTTGGAGAAGGTGGGTTATTTTAGGTATAGACAGGTCATCGCGTGTAACAGTGCATGTATTTTGGCATGTATAATAAAGCAGCCGTGTTTATACACGCGATTTTAAAGATGTAGCCACGTATATACACGTGATTTTCAGGATGTAGTTGCGTTTATACACGCGATTTTAAGGATGTAGACGCGCTGATACACGCAATTTTAAAGATATAGATGCGCTATTACACGCGATTTATAGAAATTTTTATACTTTCATTAAAAACTGATTATGATTTTGTGTTTGCTCTTTTGTACATAGGATGTCATCAACTTCCTCAAGCAATTCTGGTGAGGATGAGACAATGCATCATCGTAATCGCGATGTGTGGTTGGGACAAAGGATCAAGTGTATGTGTAATCGATGTCAAGGATGCATTGTACGAGCGCGTCGAATTACCTTGAATCACATCTCCATGTATGGAGAATGGAATCAAACAGGTTTAGAGGTGAGTAGATGTAAATTGATAGTATTCAAATGACTAATGGTATCCAAATTAGATTAATGGATTTGTAATATATATACTCTAATTGAAGCAGGATGCAGTACCACACCCTAACATGGTGCCCTATGCACGGCGAGAGCACGCAAAGCGTCGACGAGATGATGCTGGAGCTTCGGGATCTATTGTTAGAGATGAGTGGGAAAGGGATGATAACAGCCCTACACCCCACGAAGTTGTGGAAGAGGAAGTGTTTGATGATATGGTGCGGTATATTTTTAGGGATGATCCCAAAGGTATGGACGACGATGATATGGAAGAAGAGCATCTTTACAAGGCTTCATCGACACCGGTTTTTGAAGGGTGCACATTCTCTATTTTACGTGCTTCACTTGAACTACTCAATATACAAACAGTTTATGGATGGAGCAATGCAAGTCTTGACGCATTATTGAAGTAAGCATTCTAACTTGCAAATTTGAATTAGTGGTTTAGGGTTTAGGGTTTAGGGTTTAGGACTAATTGATGATATTGGATGCAGGCTATTATCAGACATGCTTCCAAAGGGGAATAGACTACCCACCTCAAGAGACATAGCGAGGCGCTATGTGACATCTCTTGGAGGATTGGATTATGATCGCATACATGCATGCGTCAATGATTGCATTATCTTTCGTGGGACGCATAAGGAGGCTCGACATTGTTCCACTTGTGGTGAAGCAAGGTATAGAACAGATGTGAAGAGTTTTGATGTACCTCGTAAAGTCTTGCGACACTTTCCTATAATTCCTCGCATCAAACACATGTTCAAGTGCAAATCCATAGCAGAGCTCATGTCATGGCATTCCTCACATCGATCGGATGATGGCATGTGGAGAATTCCCGCAGACACTCCTGCTTGGAAGCATATAAGATGAGTGGCCCAGCTTTAAAACAGAGCCTAGAAACTTGAGGCTTTGATCTAGAAGTTGGAATCCACTTGGTGATCAACTTAGGACCATGGCAGGTATGGGATATGAAGTGTTCACAGAGGGCAAAGGACTGAGGAGGTCAACCAATTTCTTAGGAGAATTGAGCTGGTAGCTTTGAGTAACAACACGGATGCTGACACATTTGTTGAAGCTGTAAGGATAGCAACTAAGCAATGGAGAAAGAAGATAAGGAAGATGGAGCTAGCAAGGAAGGAAAGAGAAGCAGGTATGCAAATAAAAGAGAAACATAAAGGAAAGAGAAGCATGTATGCAAATCAAATAGGAGTAGGTACAACATGGTCCACTAGTGGATCCTCTACCTACTATTGACATGGTCCACTAGTGGATCCTCTACCTATTGACATGCATTTCGAAAGGGCAATTCTAGTGGAAGTTCCAAGGTTGATGGAATCAAATAAAGCACGGGATGGATAACATCAGGAGATCCAAAGACTTACTGAGCAAGTTGGCAATTTTAACCTTGTTGTCCAGAGGATTCAAAATCAAGTGAGAAGGCTGCAAGTAGTGAGTCAACCAAGAAATAGATTGGAACGTGTAAAATTCTTCAATTTTGGAGATAGAGGTCACATAGCACCTCAGCGCCTTTAGCCTTGGAGGGAACCATGTGGGCTTTACCTAGTGACTCAGAGACAAGAAGGGGATAGGCTTGAGGACCACAAAAATAGGGGAAATGGGAATCAATTACCAGTGCAGGATCAAGCTCAAGGTCCCTTGGGCAATGTGAACATTTTGGAAGCTGTTCCAAATGAGACGTTCCAAAGGAGACATGGGGTTGATGTGATGGCCACCCAATAAAAGGACAAGGATGCAAAGGTCAAAATATGAAGTGGGAGATAGGGAAGAAAGAGCCACAAGGAGATTAAAGAAGGAGAAACCTCCCATGGATCAGGGTGAATCTAGCAAACAAGGAAAGGCTAGGGTAAAAGTGTGGTTCAATTGAGTAAGGTGCCAAATGTATTGCTTGTGGTGGATGTCTAGATACATGGTAGAAAGATCAACAAAGTTTACATTGATGGTGGAGCTTCGGTATGTGTGATTACTCAGGAAGTTGTTTGTGCCCTAGGGTTGGAGGTTGCTCGGAGATCCATGTTTAGTGTGAAGATGGCTAACAGTACTAGGTTGAAGTGTCTAGAGGTGATAAAGGATTTGGAATTGAATGTGCTTGGTCAAAAGGAGAGGATAGATATGCATGTCATGCCAACTAGGGTTGGCCCTATAATCTTGGGAAGGCCACGGTTTGGATAGCAATGAAATCAAGCCAAGATTGGTATAGAGGATGTATAGACCTATTTATTAATAAGCCAAAGGATAAGATGATCAAGTATGACTTGAAAACAGGGAAGATAATGGAGCTTGGAGAGGATTTGGAAGTGGAAACAAATGAAATCTCTACCTAATTTGAAAGCTATGATGCCTACTCTTTAGAGTCTACAGAAGAGGGTGATGATGAGGGCCTAGACCAAAGCTTGATGGAGATGGAAATGGATATGTGTGGGATGCAGATTGTTGAGGTCAAAGAGAAGGGAAGGGCTAGAAATCTAATGGGACACGATGCCTAGAATGAGGACTTCAATGTTCTAAAGGAAGAGCTGATGGAAATGGTTGATAAGGATCTGGTTGTGGAAGAGAAGAAGCAGTATGAGCTACTCTTTCATAGGTATCCAAAGCTATTTACAAAGGAGTATACCTAGATGACATGGACTTACAGTGTAGTACATGAGATCAAGCTAAAAGAGGGGATAAATCCCATGGTATAGAAACAAAGGACACTTGGAACCATTCAAAGCCACACACTAGAGGTAGAGGTCTACAATCTTCTACAAGCTGGTTTAATTGCAAGGTGGCTGAATCAAACTGGGTGTCCCTTGTGGTCATAGTGTCTAACAAGGGAGACAAATGGAGAGTATGTGTTGACTATAAACCTCTGAATGCAGCCACAAGAAGACACCATTACGCTTTACCTTTTTAGGATGATATCTTGGATCAAGTTGTAGAGGGAGTGAGAGGTACTCAATATGTGATGGATTTAGTGGGCCCTTTCAAATCAAAATAGCTCCAGAGGATCAAAGGAAGGCAAGCTTCATTACTCCATGGGGAATGTTTTGTTATAGAGTGATGCCCTTTGGACTCTTGAATGCCTATGCAAGCTTTTAGAGTTCGAGTGGACCTATCTAGGCACTTTTGTAAGGGTCTTTATGGATGATATATGTGTTTACAGTGACAGCCTACTTCATGTCAGAAGGCTAGATCTTGTTTTTCAAAGACTTGAGTGATGAGGATGGGGCTTCGTTGAATCCAGGTAAGTGCAAGCTGGCAAGAGCAAAAGAGAGGTGTTGCTTGGGCATGAGGTTAGCGAGAATGGGATAGCCGCTGACCTATCCAATTTTGAATGTCCCAAGACAACCAAGGAACTTAATAGCTTCATCCAAAAGGTGAGATCTTTGTCCAGGTCATTCTGCATGTTGGTTCAGTATCTCTATCTCTTGCAGAAGGTAAGCCAACACAATCCTTTTGTTTGGAGTGTTGAAGAAGAGGAGATTTTTGACAACATCAGGGACATTCTCTTCACCTTGCCCATAATGATGCCACCAGACTAGACACAAACATTCTATTTGAGTCTTAGTGTGGGTAAGCATGCAGTTGGAGCATTTTTTATGCAAAAGGGATGAAGCTATAATATATGAGACCTGTGTACTACATTAGCAAACCCATGGGGAATGAAAGATCCTGGCATGAGGTAGAGCTATTGGTATGGGCTTTTTTTATTCATATGATATATAGACCCTTTGTAGTGTTGACATCCTATAGTTTACTGCCCAATTTGCTAAGATTTCTAGGAGAAAACCCCAAGATACAGAGGTGGATCTTGACCTTGAAGGATTTTGATATGAGCTTCATTAGGGAGGACAATGTGAGGGAACATATGGCAGATCTATTAACATACAAGGAAGTGCACATCAGACCCAAGACAACCAAGGATGTTGAGAAGCAAGTAGTTCCCAGTCATAGTCTACATGAAGAATTACAGGATACTGTAACATACCCATTGTAAATAACAATGTACTTGCTTCAGAGTTGAAAAATATAACTTAGTTTGTCATTTTTACGATCAAAAAAACTTCTATTTTTGAAAAATGAGCCATTTTTACTTAGAAATTTGTAAATTTGAATCCAAATTTGAAATCTACGCGTAATTTTACGCTTAAAATAGTTTTTTCTGAACTAAAAACGGGCACCCGGAATGGGTTTAATTAAGCTTTTAAGCCTGTAATCTGCGAACTTCCGACCAAAAATAGTAACTATCCAGGCGTCTAATCAACGAACGGAACACGCCCCCATGGTCACGGGACAAGGCTGGACATTTCCGTCAAAAAAATATTTTTGACCCCCCCGGACGACGGCGGGCGGCCGGCGTGGGCTCCACCACGGGCGCCGCCCGTGAAAAAAACCGACAATCCGCCCGGGACACCCAAGCGTGTACACGACCTAGACGCACCCTCCAAGCACACCCCTACACGTACCCCCTCCTCCCAGAACCCTCTATCCACAGGTGTTGCGCTCTCTCTCTCTTGGGGACACCTCCACCCCCATGTGTCACACTTTCTCTCTCCTCGAGACACCTCCACCCCCAGGTGTCTCACGCCCACACTCTCTCCCGGACACCTACACCACCCAGGTGTCACCTTCCCGCACCCGGACGTCCACCCTCCAGCACCTATAAAAGAACCCTCCCAGCCCCCTTCTCCAGACAAGCCCCCAGCAAGCCCCTACGCGCAAGCCCTCTCTCAAGCTCTAGGACATGTCCTACACTCTACTCCCCCCCCGTGTGAATAGACTTTAAGTGTGCCTCTCCTTCAACCCTTGTCTTACTCTTTCCTAGGCCTCCCTAGACGTACACTCTTCTCAAGAGCTCTCCAAGTTAAGGACACCCGCTCAATTCCCCCCCCCATATGCGACGACTTAAACTTAGGCTAAGAGGTCGTTCCTGCCCATAAGCCCAACAAGCTTTTCCTACCCCAAACGGACTCCGTTTTCGAATCCGTTTGAACCAGTAGAATTCTCTCTTTTCTCTCCACGCTCCCAACCTCTTATATTCACTTCGTTTTCTCTCTATCCTCTTAAAACTCTAGTGCTCCTATGGCGCCGAAACGCCGCCGAATTGAAGAACCACGCGCTGCCCAAGGAGGGAATGAGGCGAATCGCGTCCCTGCAATCGACTTCGCTCCTCTTGAAGCGAATAGGCATGAAAACGATAACCAGGTTAGTCATTTAACAAGTTTAAGTAAAATTCTCTCTTATGAAGCTTGATGCAAGGATTCGAAATAATAGGAAAGGAACCAAGGTTAAACCCTAGTATAGATGGCCTAAAGTACCTTATGGTTACTCTTAAGTAAAGTTATAGGAAAATAATCTTGCTTTTGAATCATTGTCTTTCCGAAACAATGGTTTTTGTTAATGTGTGAATTCATTGAATAAAGGCTATGTCTCTTTTTATTGGATATACTGCTGGTTTATTGCTAACATGCAGGTACAGCTTCTCCCCCCCCTTAGCTAACTCCGTGCTTGCCTGTGTAGCCGGGCGGAGGATATAGCGAGGCCGGGAGTCGGCCCAGGGCAATCCCCTCCTATGCCACTGGGAATTGGTTTTCACCACCAGGGTGATGTATATATGCTGCCTAGTTCTGTGGGTCCAGGCTAGTGCGGTGACTTAACCCCCACTTTATGAGGAGACGTCCCCTCCGAAGAGCGAGAGGGTTTGGTACAAGCGTCAGTACCTGAGGGGGTGACAGGACGGCTTGGCCCTCATCGGCTGGCTGACGACGAGGGGAGATGGTCCGTGAGGTTTACCCAGCTGGTTGAGGCTGGAAGATCGAATTCTAGATCATCGATGTGGTTGTGGTTATGGATGTGGTTGTGGTTGTGGTTGTGGTTATGGTCATGGTTTGGACATGAAGTTTGGATTGGAATATCGGCCCGGTTTCAGGGTCTTTGTAAATATTTTTCACTGTAAGTATGTTCGTTGATTTCAATGTTGTGCTAAGGAAGATTTTCTTTAAGGAATCAAGTGTAATTAATTAATAAAGGAATTTGTTTTTAAGTGTTTCACAGTGTGGTAGGACTTAATTAGAAAATAATTAAATGGGTGAGTGTGTGGAAAGTGGGAGAATGGATGCCCTGACGGTACCATTCTAAGGATGGGTGGACCCGATCAGTCGGGTAGCTTTCTACTAATCGTAACTTACGATACTTAGGGAATAGTAGAGTCACGAACAAGACTTGTTTTAGGGGACCGAGCCAGCGGGAGCTGTGCCTCATGAAATACGGGGGAAAAAGGCGTTGACTTCCTTGAACCAAGTGTGGGTCTTGTTCCATCTCCACGCACTTTTCGTGCTGGGGATTAGAATTTCCTTTAGGATGACTACGCTTCCCCTGCGAGATAGAGTTAGGTCCGTCCGTTTGCTCGTCACCTCGTATTTCTACGAGATCGAGGTGTCGTCAATCGGAAAATAACACGAGACTTGACCGCCTATCAAAAGGATTCCCCCACCCTACGGGTCGCGGGGGGGCGTTACACGTGGTATCAGAGCAGGTTTAGACTTGGGAGATTTTATATTGTATTCTCTTGTTGCTCTAGGAATTCTTGTTAAACTAATCTAGTTACGGCTAGATGCAGGAGGACGAGATGGATCCCTATTCTCGCTTCCTGGTATTCCGATGCATGTTCATGACTGCTTGTTGCTCTTCCGAATTCGAGTTCCGTGACACTATGATGCACATTGTAGACAAGCTAACCCTTCCTCTTTACACTCGCATCGAAAGGGGATGGAACAGAACTGAGTATTGGCATGGTCGATCTACCTATTTCATCATTCGAGCTGAGCACGTCGGCAATCTCACCAACGACTTGAGGCGGATCCGATATGCCGAGATGTTGCGGATGGTTCGCCTGTTCTGGTTTATTGGCACTCCTCGTAACACCTATGTCACTATCGATGGGAATCGCATGCTGCAGAATCGTTGGGTTTATGATAAGGTGACTCAAGTTGTATCCCCTGATAGAGTAGCCGTTACCCGTCTTTCTAGACGAGGTTTACCTCCCCTACCAGAGACTTATCGAGTTCTTGAAACCATGGGAGAACCCCCCTACTTTTTCAATGCTACCACCGCAGATCTTTATTAGGTTCCCTAGAGGACTACCATGTAAATAAATAAGATTGGATTTAGTCCAATCCTTGTAAATGGCTTGGTTTACTTGTAAATGGCTTGGTTTACTTGTAAATATTAAAGCTTGGAATAAAAGGTTTTGATTTTCACACTCATTATCTTATGTGTATTAAACCACCTAAGTGACATGATTCTAAATTTAGCTTCTTATTGATAACCAGGATCGTCAACTTCTTGCTCCCAATGCATTATATACAGATACACAGGAGAAGAAGCTTCTCCTCAAACAAATGCAACCTCCCTCGTTTAATGGGGCAGGTTCAAAGATTGAAAGGGATGCAGAAGTTTGGATAGAAGCCATGGACGATTACTTTTCGGCTGCTGGTACAGGAATTGGGAATCAATCCATGCTTGCCAGATTCCGTCTTACCGGGGACGCCAAACTTTGGTGGAAGCAATGGTGCCGAGATAAGGGCGTCACTGAAGATACCCAAACCTGGAGTGACATTAAGCAAGCTGTGAAGGGCCGTTATCTTCCCCCATCTCATGAATCTATTAAGATGAACGAGTTCTTCAGCCTCAAGCAGCTTAGCTTAACCTTGGAGGAATACTACTCAAAATTTGTCACACTTGGCAAATATGCTCCACCTATGTCGATCACTCAACAAGTGGCCCGATTTTGCCAAGGGCTGAATGAACCTTTGGATTCTCGCCTTGAAGCAATGAGGCCAACTACCTTGCAAGATGCTCTTACCCGAGCCAAACCTCTGGCTAAAGAAGTAAAGAGTGGTCAAGCAAAGAAGAGAGTCTATCTTGAGTCTAACCCAAGGGGGCGCCTTCAGAGGAATTACCAATCGAATTTCCGCCACAACACTATTGGTCAGTACCCCAATAATTTTGTCCCCCGCAATTATGCTAATTCCACTTCAGAATCCTATGGGGACCAAAGGTTCTTTTATTGCAATGAAGTTGGCCACTTTCGGAATGAATGCCCCAAACTTGCAAAACCCTCTCTCAATCCTAGTGTCATTGCTGCTCCACAAGGTGGCCGAGTAGTTCAAGGTCGTGGGATTCCTAATAACCGCCAGGCTGGACGAGGTGGTGGTGGACGTGGTAGAGGTCGTGGAGTGACTGCCCGTGTCTGCTCTATGATTGGTAAACCGACTTTAGAGATGGAAGAAGAAGAGCAAGCCACCATTCATGCAGCTATAGAACATCAAGGACCTAATCAGCAGTTTTCTGTTATCCAAGCTCCGGCTACTTATCAAGGTAGATCTTTCCAGCTTTTGGTTGATTGTGGTAGTACGCATTCATTTCTTTCTCCAAAATGCTTGTGTAAGTTACAGTTAGATCAAAAACCAGCCCAAGCAATGATTGTTGAGTTAGCTAGTGGAAAAGAAGAAGTATCCCGACATTGTGTGGGAGATCTTGAATTTGAATTGGATGGTGAATCAACCCATGGATATTTTAGAAGCTTACCATTAGGGATTTATGATGGAATCCTTGGTATGGATTGGTTAATTGCAAACAATGCTGACATTCACTGTGCTGAAGGAAGCATCACCTTTAAGAATAGTCAAGGACAGGTAGTATCAGCCCAGGGAAAAACAGGTAAACCCAAATTTCATTTGGTCAAAGCTAATCGTCTTCTTAAGGGAGTGCGCAAGGGCCAACAGATCTTCCTTGTCAAACTCAACAAGGTAGAAGAAAGCAACCCAGATTTAGAACCCTCTTGGCTCCAGGAGTTTTCAGATATCTTTCCAGAGGAACTTACAAAACTACCCCCATCTCGAGAAGTAGATCATGGGATTGAGTTAATCCCTGGGGCTGAATCAGTTTCAAGGAGACCTTACAAAATGTCTCTTCCTGAAGCCATAGAGCTCAAGGAACAACTTAGGCAGCTCATTGAGCAAGGATTCATTCGCCCTAGTAATTCCCCATGGGGAGCGCCTGTTCTTTTCCAGAGAAAGAAGGATGGCACACTTCGTCTTTGTATTGACTACCAAGGCCTAAACAAGGTCACTGTCAAAAACAAATACCCCATTCCTCGCATCGACGAACTTCTTGACAGACTTTATGGATCCAAAGTTTTCTCCAAGATGGATTTAAGGTCTGGCTACTATCAAATTAGGATCAAGGAATCAGATATCTCCAAAACCGCTTTCAATACCTGCTATGGCCACTATGAATTTACAGTCATGCCATTCGGATTAACCAATGCTCCCGCCACCTTCAACCGCCTGATGCAGGATATCTTCCGACCCTACTTGGATGAATTTGTCCTTGTCTTCTTTGATGACATCTTGGTCTATTCTCAGTCAAAAGAGGAACATGAGGAGCATGTACGCAAAGTATTGCAAATACTGCGCGAACATAAGCTCTATGCCAAGAAAAGCAAATGTACCTTCTTCACTTCCCAAATTGAATATCTAGGGTTCATTGTCTCCTCAAAGGGCATCTCAGTAGACCCTGCCAAAGTCAAGGATATATTGGAATGGCCACCCCCTAGGACAGTCAAAGAAATCCATGGGTTTCTAGGCATCACAGGATGGTATAGGATCTTCATCAAGGATTATGCCAAGATAGCCGCACCCTTAACTGATCTCCTCAAGAAGGAATGTAAGATAGTATGGTTACCAATCCACCAAATCAGTTTTAGCCAACTTAAGGCTATCCTCACCTCAGCACCAGTTCTGAAGCTCCCTGACTTCACCAAAGAGTTTGAGGTTGTCACTGATGCTAGTGGCCTTGCACTTGTCAAGAAGGAAGGCCTGTGGCTTACACTTCTCGTAAGCTTAAATCCTATGAAGTCAATTATGCCACCCATGATTTGGAACTCCTTGCAGTTGTTCATTGTTTCAAGTTATGGAGACACTATCTCCTAGGCCGTAAGTTTGTGCTTGTAACTGACCACCAGAGTTTAAAGTGGATCTTCACCCAGCCCAATCTCAACATGAGGCAAAGAAGGTGGATTGAGATTCTGCAAGAGTTTGATTTTGATATCAAATTTCGTCCTGGAAAGGATAATGTTGTAGCAGATTCCCTCAGTCGTCGCAAATCCTTCCTAAGTGCAATCTCTATGCCCAATAACCCCATCCTAGAGAAGGTAAAGCAGGTTTCACCTCATGACCCTGATTACCAAAAGCTAGTAAGCCTAGTTCATAAGGAGGCACCCACAAAAAAGGAAAATATATTGATCAAGGGATACACCCTCGATGATGAATGCCTCTACTTCATGCATAGGTTATGTATTCCCAAAGATCTTGCACTGAAGAAGATGATCTTGTATGAAGCTCATGATAGCCCCGTAGAGCAGGACACCCAGGTTATGCAAAAACCTTGAATGCCTTAAGGAGAAGTTACTTTTGGCCTGGAATGAAGAGAGATATCCTTCAATACATCAGACAATGCCTTTCATGTCAAAGGATTAAAGCTGAAAGAATCAAAATGCCCGGGAAACTCCAACCTCTGGACATTCCTCAGATGAAGTGGGAATGTATCAGTATGGATTTTATCACAAGTCTTCCCACAACACAAGGAGGGTATGATTCTATTTTAGTAGTTGTGGATATGCTTACCAAAGTCACCCATATTATCCCAGTAAAGAAGACATTTAAATCTTCTGATATTGCCCGCCTTTTCATCAAGGAAATCTTTAGGCTTCATGGATTGCCAAAAAGAATAGTCAGTGAACCGGGACTCTTAGTTCACTTCAAAGTTCTGGACATCATTATTCCAGGCTATTGGAACACAACTTTGTTTCAGTACAGCTTACCACCCAGAAACAGATGGTCAAACTGAGAGAGTTAATCAGGTTATAGAAGACATCCTGAGAGCCTATTGTGGGCGTGAACCAAAGAAGTGGATTCAGTATCTCCCTTTAGTGGAATTCTCTTACAATACATCCTATCACCAAAGCATAGGGATGTCACCATTCAAAGCTCTTTATGGTCAGGAATGTTTGTCTCCCTTAAATTTCTCTGACCCCACACTAAAGGTTGAAGCCTCCAGGATAATGCTTGAAGAAATGGAAGAACAAACCAAAGCTATTCGTAAGGATATTAAAGCCGCCCAGGATCGACAGAAGCATTATGCTGATACCAAAAGATCTGAAAGAATTTTTCAGCAAGGAGACAAAGTTTTTCTTCGAGTGCGGCCAAAGAGAAGTTCTTTATCTCTTGGAAAATTTAGGAAACTGAGTCCAAGATATTGTGGGCCTTATGAAGTCATCAAATGTTTGGGAAAACATGCCTACAAACTTCGCCTCCCAATCCACCTCAAAATCCATGATGTATTCCATGTAAGCTTACTAAAGCCATATGTGCCTCATCCTGATCATGTTCTTGATGATGAACAAATTGTAATGCCAACTCAGGGAGTCCTTGAAATGAGACCTAATAGAATCATCGACTCTAGAGAAAGAGTGCTTCGCAATAGAATCCTTAGGGAACATTTAGTGGAATGGAAAGATTACCCTGAGGAGGATGCCACTTGGGAGGAAGAGTCAACCCTCCAAAAGAATTACCCAGAGTTCGTGTCAAGATGAGGACATCTCGAGTTCTTTTAGTAGGGAAGGATGTAACATACCCATTGTAAATAACAATGTACTTGCTTCAGAGTTGAAAAATATAACTTAGTTTGTCATTTTTACGATCAAAAAAACTTCTATTTTTGGAAAATGAGCCATTTTTACTTAGAAATTTGTAATTTTGAATCCAAATTTGAAATCTACGCGTAATTTTACGCTTTAAATAGTTTTTTCTGAACTAAAAACGGGCACCCGGAATGGGTTTAATTAAGCTTTTAAGCCTGTAATCTGCGAACTTCCGACCAAAAATAGTAACTATCCAGGCGTCTAATCAACGAACGGAACACGCCCCCATGGTCACGGGACAAGGCTGGACATTTTCGTCAAAAAAATATTTTTGACCCCCCCGGACGACGGCGGGCGGCCGGCGTGGGCCCCATCACGGGCGCCGCCCGTGAAAAAAACCGACAATCCGCCCGGGACACCCAAGCGTGTACACGACCTAGACGCACCCTCCAGCACACCCCTACACGTACCCCCTCCTCCCAGAACCCTCTATCCACAGGTGTCACGCTCTCTCTCTCTTGGGGACACCTCCACCCCCATGTGTCACACTTTCTCTCTCCTCGAGACACCTCCACCCCCAGGTGTCTCACGCCCACACTCTCTCCCGGACACCTACACCACCCAGGTGTCACCTTCCCGCACCCGGACGTCCACCCTCCAGCACCTATAAAAGGACCCTCCCAGCCCCCTTCTCCAGACAAGCCCCCAGCAAGCCCCTACGCGCAAGCCCTCTCTCAAGCTCTAGGGCATGTCCTACACTCTACTCCCCCCCCCTGTGTGAATAGACTTTAAGTGTGCCTCTCCTTCAACCCTTGCCTTACTCTTCCCTAGGCCTCCCTAGACGTACACTCTTCTCAAGAGCTCTCCAAGTTAAGGACACCCTCTCAATTCCCCCCCCATATGCGGCGACTTAAACTTAGGCTAAGAGGTCGTTCCTGCCCATAAGCCCAACAAGCTTTTCCTACCCCAAACGGACTCCGTTTTCGAATCCGTTTGAACCAGTAGAATTCTCTCTTTTCTCTCCACGCTCCCAACCTCTTATATTCACTTCGTTTTCTCTCTATCCTCTTAAAACTCTAGTGCTCCTATGGCGCCGAAACGCCGCCGAATTGAAGAACCACGCGCTGCCCAAGGAGGGAATGAGGCGAATCGCGTCCCTGCAATCGACTTCGCTCCTCTTGAAGCGAATAGGCATGAAAACGATAACCAGGTTGGTCATTTAACAAGTTTAAGTAAAATTCTCTCTTATGAAGCTTGATGCAAGGATTCGAAATAATTAGAAAATAATCTTGCTTTTGAATCATTGTCTTTCCGAAACAATGGTTTTTGTTAATGTGTGAATTCATTGAATAAAGGCTATGTCTCTTTTTATTGGATATACTGCTGGTTTATTGCTAACATGCAGGTACAGCTTCTCCCCCCCCTTAGCTAACTCCGTGCTTGCCTGTGTAGCCGGGTGGAGGATATAGCGAGGCCGGGAGTCGGCCCAGGGCAATCCCCTCCTATGCCACTGGGAATTGGTTTTCACCACCAGGGTGATGTATATATGCTGCCTAGTTCTGTGGGTCCAGGCTAGTGCGGTGACTTAACCCCCACCTCATGAGGAGACGTCCCCTCCGAAGAGCGAGAGGGTTTGGTACAAGCGTCAGTACCTGAGGGGGTGACAGGACGGCTTGGCCCTCATCGGCTGGCTGACGACAAGGGGAGACGGTCCGTGAGGTTTACCCAGCTGGTTGAGGCTGGAAGATCGAATTCTAGATCATCGATGTGGTTGTGGTTATGGATGTGGTTGTGGTTGTGGTTGTGGTTATGGTCATGGTTTGGACATGAAGTTTGGATTGGAATATCGGCCCGGTTTCAGGGTCTTTGTAAATATTTTTCACTGTAAGTATGTTCATTGATTTCAATGTTGTGCTAAGGAAGATTTTCTTTAAGGAATCAAGTGTAATTAATTAATAAAGGAATTTGTTTTTAAGTGTTTCACAGTGTGGTAGGACTTAATTAGAAAATAATTAAATGGGTGAGTGTGTGGAAAGTGGGAGAATGGATGCCCTGACGGTACCATTCTAAGGATGGGTGGACCTGATCAGTCGGGTAGCTTTCTACTAATCGTAACTTACGATACTTAGGGAATAGTAGAGTCACGAACAAGACTTGTTTTAGGGGACCGAGCCAGCGGCCGTGCCTCATGAAATACGGGGGAAAAAGGCGTTGACTTCCTTGAACTAAGTGTGGGTCTTGTTCCATCTCCACGCACTTTTCGTGTTGGGGATTAGAATTTCCTTTAGGATGACTACGCTTCCCCTGCGAGATAGAGTTAGGTCCGTCCGTTTGCTCGTCATCTCGTATTTCTACGAGATCGAGGTGTCGTCAATCGGAAAATAACACGAGACTTGACCGCCTATCAAAAGGATTCCCCCACCCTACAGGGGAACATGTACGTTGATGGAGTTTTCAACAGGATCTTGGGTAGAGAAGGGGCTAGATATGTGTTTTTGGATGTACAGACAAGAGGCTTAGTGTGGGTGCCATGAAATATAGGTGAAAAGCAACAATGAAGCAAAATATTGTAGCTTGTGATGGGGGTTAGAAGAGTGTAAGAGGTGAAAAATCAAAAGATTAATCATGAATGTTGGTCATCAGACAAGTCCAAGGGGTTTAGAAGGAGAACAAGGATGAGTTGAAAAAGTGCTTCTTCAAGGCCAGGAAGCTGCTTGAGAGCTTTCAAGCTATCCAGATTTGGCATGTATCCAGGGCCCAAAAACAAATATCTCATGAGCTGGCTAAGTAGCAGGTACTGATTCCAACTATACATGGGGTGAAGCCTCAAGAGCCTTTATATCAAGGGAGAGAGTCTTTACATGAAGAAGAAGAGAATGTCATGTTGAATGGTTTTGCTAGAAGAGGTCTAAATGCTTCAAACAGGTAGGCAATAACTAAAAGGGCCATGAGATATGTGCTAATAGGAGACATTAGGAGAAATATGGACTCTCCATTTTGCCCCTTAAGGAGTGAATAAAAAAAGATTGGCCTAACCAATGAGAGAGCTGGGATTCTAGATCCATGTAACATGGATCTTTTTGTCATATATTTACCCAAATCTCTTAAGACAATAAAATAATAGAGCCCATATCTTTAAAAAATAGAGAAATCTCAGATTCCATATCTTGTCAAATGTACCTTGTGGTCAGCACATGGAAGTTTGAAAATCAAATTTTGTTTAAATTTTTCATTTTTTATGTTTAACTTTTTACTTTCCCTCCTTTTGCATTTCACTACCTTTTCATTTTCTCCCTTTTTTTTGGTAGAATTCAATTTCGCCATATCTTTCCTACAACTCTGGTTCTTTCTTCATGAAAATATATAAGCATGTTGTTCTCCACCATAGCTCTCTCCTCCTAAAATTTTATCTCATTTGGACAAAACGTCTGTGAGTTATGCCCGTTTTCTCACATGAACTTTCTCTTCTCTCACTACAAAAGAATCATTGTTTTTCGACTCTTAGTTTCCATGCCAGGTCGCGGTGTCAAAATGTGTGTCAAAATATGCGCCGAAACATGCGTGGAAAAAGGCATCAAAATACTCGTGGAAAAAGTCGTCGGAATAAGCGTCGAAATAACAGTCAAAATTTTTCTTTTTAAAAAAAATTGAATTTATATCTAATATTTTCTAGTTCCCATCTTGGGGTGTGTTTTAGCCTTCTCTTTCTACCTCTTTGCAAGCGTATGTGTCTATGAGAGAGAGAGAGAGAGAGATGATCAGAGAGAAAGAGATAGATAAAGAGAGAGAGAGAGAGAGGGGGGGAGCCGAGGGAGAGAGGAGGGTATAACTTCCATCACGCTCTTTGAAGGAGAAAAAATGCTAGGTCCTCCTCCTCATCACTAAGGTGCAATTAAGAAAGTTCTCTATTTTACAATGAAATTGAAGTTCATCATCAACTTGCTCATCCTCAGTGAGATCCATGGCTCCAAATAAATCTATTTCTAGAAATACATCATCAACTTGCTCATCCTCAGTGAGATCCATGGCTCCATCATTGTTTTCAATTGGTGGAACCGTTTGTCTTGTAGTAGTAGAAGGTAATTCATCCATGTCGTCATCCTCTTCTAGCTCTAGCATGAAAGCTGTCGATGCATCATGATCATACTCAGCTTGAATCTCTTCTTCTTCTGGATTATCTAGAGTGTCTATTTCTCGTTCAAGATGTATTTGCATAATGAGTACACCTTCATCCGATCCTAATCCCGTGTGAGCCTCACCTACTTCCTCAACTAGTATGTCTTCTTCTTGTTCTTCTTGTTGTTCAATAGGTGCTAGTGGTGTATGCTCAACCATCACATGATCTGGGGGGAGTTCCTCAGCATCTGGCAAACAGCTGGCAAACAGCTAACTGCTATTTTCACCTCTTCAAATATTTGTCTTCCACGTTGTGTGATGTTTTTTGGGAACCTCAACCTCAACTTGTACATGTGTACATGAGTGTCGTCAGTGTTGTGGTGAAGTCATGGGGGCACCCATTGACTCGGTGTGGGCGTCGTGGATGTAGCAGTCAGGCATACGGTTTTGATGGAAGTGTGTGCAGAGACAATGTTGGGATTCTGGAAGCACAGGCTCGTCCGGAGCGTAGCCGCTGAAGGCAGTATCAGTTGTTCGATGGCTCGTATTTGTGCGCGGCCTTTTGATACGTGTGGGCACGTCAAAATACAAGGGCACTAAGCTGCATTTGAAGTTAATGGAGGGCTTGTCTTGGACATGGTGTGAAAAGAGATATTATAGTTGGCCATTTTCAAACAAATAAAAATAAATAAACAATGAATGCATGGCCAGCTGGCAGTAAGGGCGTGGAAGTATGAGGGGCTGCCAACGTGCGCATTCCAGAAGCTGGCGAGGAGGGTTACGTGTACAGGCGCCACAGTCGCAGCTAAAAGAAGACGGTGGGGGTGCAGCCGGGACTGGGGGGGTTCTGAGGCGTGGCTGCTGGTATGGCCGCGGGTGTGGTTGCAGTGCAGCAGCGTGGGGGCCTCTCAGTGTTTGTGAGGAGGAGCAGGTGGAGACGGCTGGGAGCCGACGGGCAGGTGAGGAGCCCAGTGTGATTGTAGGCTAGCTGCAGCTGCAGGCGCAGCTTGGATTTGAAAGGAGGAGGTCGCCTGGTTATTGTGAGAGGGCTCTCTCTCTTTAGTGAGGTGGCAGCTGGGGAGCGCCGCCTGGGGGACAGCAAGGAGCCGACGGGGAGCAGTCGGCGTAGCTGCAAGGAGGGAGACGGCTGGAAGCCGTGTTGCAGAGAGGAGGACTGCGGGGACCCGACTGGGAGGAGGCCCCCGGGTGTGTGTTGGTGTGAGGCGCTGCAGGGAAGCGCAGAGGAGGGAGACAACCAGGAGTGCAAGGGAGTAGGACTTCAAGGAGCCAACAAGAGGGGCTGCTGCAGAGAAGAGCAGCGGGGAGAGAAGTGGACACAGAGACGGGGGGCAGGAGGCCACCGCTGTGTGTGTGTTTGACAGGGAGCCGACGGGGTGCAGCCGCGGGTGTGGTGGCACTGCAGCAGTGGGGGGACTCTCTGAGGTGAAGGAGCCGCCGTGTTGGTTGCTTAGAGGAGGGGCCTCGAGCGCAGCAGAAGGTGCAGAGAAGGCTCTGAGTGTTTGTGCGGTGGCTGGAGCGGCCGCCGAGTTGCTTGAACGTGGAGACGGCGGGGAACCGACGGGAAGAGACCCCCTGGTGTGTTGTGTGTGTGGGCTACAGTAGTGAGTGCAGCTGGGCGCAGAGAAGCAGGTGATTCTGCTGAAGAAGCTGACAGAGAGCTGGCTGTGGAGTGCATGTGTAAGAAAGGGTTTGTAGAGGAGCTGGGCGATAAAGAGACAAGGTGACTGGCGCAAGTGGCTGGACGTAGAAGTGAACAATGGGGTCGCTGGTTGGTGATAAGCAGAGACCACCTTCCAGAAGCACTAAGCGTGCTAGGTGAAGCTTTGTAATGGCTGGTGAGTGTGGGTTCTAGGTGTTTGTGTGGAGCCTAGAGTGAGCTGGAGCTGCTGGTCAAAGAGGTGACAGGCTGGAGCGGACACCGTAGTGGGTGGTACAAAGAGAAAGAGAGAGATGATGGAATAGTGGGCTGTTGGGGAGACTGAGTCATCTGCAACATGTGCTGGTGGTGAAGGAGAGAGTGGACTTCAGCTGAGGTGCAGAGCAGAGAGTGAAGAGGTCTGCTGCAGAGAAGCAGGAGCGAAGGGATTTGGAGCGACCAGGAGCTGGAACAGGCTGATTGCGAGCGGGTGCTTGGTGTAGCTGGTGTCTGGGATATCTTGGGATATCCGCCTCTGTAAAGGTCAAGGTCTTTTATGAAATATGAGTCTTGTTCATGCTCTTTGGTCTGGTGTTCTGGTGTGTTTGCATGCGTATGTGGAAGTGTGGCATGCTATAAGGGCGTAGACAGCTCTATCGCTTCCGTGCCATCAACGTAGATTTATTTGGATCACAAACAACCATTTATGATCTGTCGGGTCTTCCACAAAGATGACTTGCTCACAGTGCTGGTAGCACAAATGTGTCCCTTTGGTCAGTCCATATCTTTGTGCGATCTACTTGAAGAAATCCACACTAGTCTTTGCGTACAATTACTTGCGCCCCTTGAGTTACCAACTTGAACCATTTCACATCAAAAATGAACATATCAAACTTTCTGAATCCAACCTTGATAATATCTTGGATTGTTCCACAATAATCTAGCATGCCTACTTCAGTATTGCCATCACTTGCACTTGAACAAATTTCTTGCATAAAATTAGCCTTCACACCAGAATCAAATGTTATTCTCTTTTTATCTATTCCTTCTACTCAAAAGTGACGTCTGCATGACCAAATTGCCCCAAACTTACGATACTACAAGCAAAGTACTTTTATTGTATAGATTCACGAAAGCATAACATAAAAGACAATGCGTAGATATCTCTAACTCACATACATGGAAATCACAACCATATGCAAGCTCCTCCTCCTTATCACTTATTGATTCACCATTACATTTAGCTTGTAGTATGGTTTTCTCAAGCCATTTATTAGAAGGAAAGTCTGGAAGAAGTGCAAGTTCTGTTGGGTACGGTAGTGTGCGGGTTCTTCAACTCCTTCTAAAACTCAAATGAGCTTGGTACCTTTCATCCTTCATCACCAAGTTATATCTCTCGATCCATGTCTCCATAGCATGTGACTTTAAGATGCAAAATTTATTGATCTTCTCATGCAATGCTACATCCATTATTCTCACAAGGCCTTTCCCTTGTGGCTCTTCCCCAACTAGTCGATCATCTTCTTCTTGTGTCCATAATCTTGGCATATCAGGATCAGACGTATTGAGAAATTCATTTATATATACAAGTGATTCTTGAACAAGCCATCCCGCTACCATACTACCTTCAGGATGAGCTCTTTGACAAACAAATCCTTTAAGTGTCTTCATAAATCTCTCTAAGAAAAACATCCATCAGCTATGGACAACCCCAGCCACAACAACTTCATTAACCACATGAACTAGCAAGTGCAATTGAATGGTTAAAATACTTGTTGGAAAGTATTTCTCAGCCATTGTAACAGCCTCGATGGAGTTTAACCGTGTTGCTTCCAATGTGTCTCTACAAATCTCTTTCCTTGATATCCAATGTACCACTGCACCAGTTTTGTAAATTGTTGCTCTAATGTCATTGTTGAGGAAATCCTTGATGGCTATAGGAAGCACAAATTACAAGAATTTGAGCCAATCATGACTCTTCAAGCCACTAAGCTCATCGTCCTTTGTAAATGCTCCCTTCAAGCAATGCATGCATCCTGTAGGGGTACGAAACTCACTAATGCACTTCTTTACACGCCGTTGCTCATCCTTTATCATGACCCAAGGTGCTTTTGGTAGCTTCACCTTTCCATTTGCTCTATTTTGGGCCCATAAGTGGTGCATGTATTGAACCTCTTGTAAATCATCTTTGTGCCTTGCTCTTCTTTGCTCCTATGATGGTTTTCCAAAGCACCTCAGCTATATTCTTAAAAATGTGCATTGGGTCAAGAAGATGGTTCACTAGAAGGTCATTCCAATATGGAAGTTGATGGAAAATGGATAGATGCTTCATTCTTGGAGGTGTACAAATTGGATCCAGCTCCCATAAGGTCCTCCAATCACTGCTCTTCCATATGCGAGGAGACCTCCCTAAAAATCCCTCATGCAAAGGATGGTCCACTCGGAGATACTTCTTGTGGCCCTCGTATACTATCTCCTTCATAGACTTTGAGTATCGAGCCTCAAGTTGTGGCCCACATAATGGACATCCATTAACCCTGACACTGAAAGCCCTATAGAACATCAAAAAAGATTGTAGCAGGTAAGTTTGGATGACAATCATGACTTAACATAATATGTTAACTAGCTACCGTATTACCTGAGCACTCTCCATAGCCAGGCCAGTCATGCATAGTCCACATAAGTATTCCTCTCAATGTTAGCACACATTGTCCAAACCTCTTGGAAATATCATGAACTTTAATGCCCTCCCATAGAACACGAAGCTCCTCCACTAAAGGGGCTAAATACACATCCATGTTCTTCACCTTTTACTTTCCAGGAACTATCAAAGACAATAAAAGATGCCCTTTTTTTATTGCTAGCCATGGTGGAAGATTATAGTTAACTAGACAAATAGGCCATGTACTCCATAATGAACTTCGTTTGTGATCAAATGGATTCACTCCATCCATCGCTAGTCCAAGTCGAATATGGCGAGCCTCCTCCTAAAAGGCTACCCACTTCTCTTCAATGTGCTTCCATGCAGGGGAATCTGCAAGCACACGCATACCATGGACCTAGTGTTATGGTGCCAAGTCATCAATCTTGCAATGGATTTGCACTTGAGCATTGTTTGAATCCGAGGGATGGTGGGAAAGTGTCGTAAAACTTTTACTGGTACCCTTTCTCCTTGCACATCTTGTCTATATCTCGATGTACCACAATGCGGACATTGTACTGCTTGTTATATTCTTGTCGATAAAGAATACAATCATTTGGACAAGCATGGTGTGTGTTGTAGTCCATGCCAATCGAGTGCAACATTACTTTTGCTCGACTATGGTCCACTGGCATCTCATTACCTTCTGGCAATATTTGATGTTTCAATAAGCTGTTACACAAAATAGTCAGGCTAAGAAAATGCATATAAAGGTACATAACTCACTAATTGCATATGATATCATCACTTACGCAAAAAGTTTTGATACGTTCGTATCCGACCATCCAAAATCCGATTGTAAGTTCAATATGTATAGGCAAGCGCATAAAACAAACACGTGCTCCACAATATAATGGACGACGAGCAAGCCTGCGTAGCTGTTTCTCTTCTTGGGAAGCATATTCCACACGTTGTGTGTTTCCTTCTACCCCTTCGTGTTCCAAACCTCGATCTTCTGTTCCATCGTGTAAGGCATTTATCATGTCATCCATGTCATGTTCTAGTATTTGCTCCGAATCTACCTTAAGTTTCTCAAGTTGTTGGATCACCTCGTTTATGGCTTCTCTTGTTGGTCTTCATCGTTCAGGCCGGATATCCACTAGTTTGACATTGAAGCGCGTATTGCCACTAATTAGATGTTCCAATCGCTCCACCAAAAATATTTTCCATTTTTTGTATGATCATTGCAAATTCGACGACGTCGAGCCACTTGGTATTTGCAGCCAGCGAGTACATGGGCAAAGTGTCTTTTCCTCTAAATCAACAAAATTTGAGGGTGTGGCATCATCCATAGTTTCCATATTGATTTGCAACATGTATTGACAGGGAAACAATGTGCAAACAAAAGCCAATGGAGGAGATGTGTAAGAAGGATATGTGCATGCAGCAGACATGGAAGAGGAGCACAATACTTTTTCGAGCGGACTTTTCTATTGGGGGGCCACATGTTGTCTAGGAAGCTTCACCTTGCTCTGGCATCGATGAAGGGGTCTGCACAACTGAAGCATCCGCAAAGCCTTCTCTTGCACCTCCTTGGGGGGTGTTCTTCTTGGGGGTGGGATCATTCATCTCTATGCACACGGCTGTGAAATGGTGAAACCATGAGTGATGCAAGGCAGCAGAGGGATGAATGGGCAGGAAGCTCGCTTGGTGAGAGGGAATGCAAGAACGGAGCAGAGGGAGAAGAGGATTAGAGGGAGAAGGGGGGCGCACGCGACATGCCAAATCAATGCATACTTTAAAGAGGGTGGCCCAATCCTTTTCATGATGGCCCACTATTTTCCATATTACGAGAAGGGGAGCGCCAAATCATTACATGCTTTGAAGAGGGGGGTCCAATTAATTTTATGATGGCCCACTATTTTCCATATTACTAATTTTAAAAACACTAAAATTCTCTCCTTTTAGGAGCTATTGGTGGTACCACCAAAAGTGAAAAAAGTGGTACCACCTATACATGCTTTCACCCAAATCCTAAACCTATGATCATTACTGTGGTATTTTATACCACTTCAAATCAATACTGTGCAAAGATGATTGAAAGCAACAAAAAAAGATTAAAACAACAAGAAATAAACATCACCTTACTGCTTTGATTTACACAACCTTGTTGCTCACAACCTTGCTCTTTGAGAAAATAAACAGCAACACATCAAGACAAAACATAAACAAATTCTAAACCTATGATCATTACTCACATCAAGAAAAATTATAAATAAACCCTAAACATATGATAATTACTCACAAGAAAAATTTGATGCCACTTCACATCAAGATAGCTATATGTGGTGCAGATACTACAAGAGACGGGGCCATTATCCATGCTTTTTTCAATGCTTAGAACTATGCTTAAAATCCCCTAAACATTAAAATACGCATTAAAAAAGCGTCAAATGAAACGTCAAAATAGTCACCGAAATAAGCGTCAAAACAAGAGTCGAAAAAAGTAATTTTACCACGCCTTTTTCGATGCTCTTTTCGACGACTATTTCGATTGACATTTCGACTCCGATTCCGACTGATATTTCGATTGGCATTTCGACACTTATTTTGACTATCATTTACATGCTATTTTCGATGGATGTAGGAAACTTTCAATGCTATTTTTGACGGATGCAGGAAACTTTCGATGCTATTTTCAACGGATGTAGGAAACTTTCCATGGTTATTTCGACACGTGTGCAGGTATTAAATTTTTTTTTGGCATAATGGTGCATCCAGCTGTAGTCTTGTAGCTGGATGCACCATTATGCCAAATTTATAGAGTACCAAAGGTAATTGTACTCTGATGTGAAGAATGAAGTGAATTTGTTGAAAAAGTTAGAGAGTGCCATAACGTTTTCGACATTACAAAGTAGATACACAATTCACACAAGTGCAAACAATGGCCAAATTATATTGCAAGATGGACATTTATAGATCAGGCTTTGACGAGATAAGTCAAAATTGAAATTTACATATCAAGCTCTGACGAGATAAGCCAAAATTTGCATACAATCTATATAAGCTTAAACAAAGATGTGAGCTGACCAAAATGTGTATGTATAAGGGGAAAGACATGGGCAAGGCCACTCTATGCAGAGCCCTCACTCAGGATCAGGCATTGGTCCCTATAAAAACCATACAAGATACTTTTTTTGGTATACCAAAACAATGATCTAACATGACAAGGCAAAGCAAGTATACAAATCATAAGGTTAAGGCTTGCCACACTTACCGTATCGGCAATGCACCCCCAATTGAGGTTGGCACCTTCTTGCTTAAGCTTCTATCTGCAATGTGTTATGGCGGCAAGCAATGTCCTCCTCTTCTTCCGTTGCCGGCCGACCAACCACTTGATTCTAAAAGTACCAAAACAACAAGATAAGCGTCGATACTTATACAAAGTAGACATAACATCAAATGAAACATACAAGATAAATGTTGATACTTACACAGTAAACATGGAATGCATCCCAACTGCCTATGCATAATGCTTATCCGCAAATCTACAAAATAAATCCCCAGCACCCAAGGGTGCAATAATAATAGAGGAAAGAGAGGAAAGATAGAAAATCTCTTACCTCTTTTTTCGTGATGTTGAAAGCGAGGATTAGAGGACCTACAAAACCAACAAAAGGGTGAGGAAAGGATTAGTAATGCATACATACAAAAGCTTATGCAAGCTATGCTAAAGCTTATGCAAGCCTTATGCAAACTATGCCGCTATGCAAGCTATGCTAAAGCTTATGCATGAGGCCTTATGCATAAAGCTATGCATGAGGCCTTATACATAAAGCTTATGCATAAAGCATTATGCATGAGGCTTATGCATAAAGCACTATGCAAGACACGCTATCCTAAACTAAACCATACCCCAGTACTATGCATTAAGCAAGCATGCATAGAGCTTATTGCATGCATAGATTAAGCTCTATGCATGCATTAAGCTCTATGCATAGAGCTTAATGCATGCATAGAGCTTAATGCATGCATTAAGCTATACAAATAGAGCTTAATGCATAGATTAGGCTCTATGATGAGCTCTATGCATGTGCATTAAGCTCTATCCATAGAGGACCTACAAAACAAAACCCCTCTTTTTGGTAGATAAAAATAGAGGAAAGAGAGGAAAGCACTTACCTCTTTGTGGTGATGTTGAAAGAGAAGATTAAAAGACCTACAAAACCAACAAAAGGGTGAGGAAAGGATTAGTAATGCATACATACAAAAGCCCTAAGAACCTAATGTATACATACAAAATTGAAAAGAGAGGAAAGAGAGAAAAGAATTTACCTCTTTTTGGTGAAGTTAAAAGAGAGGATTAGAAGACCTACAAAACAAAACAAAAAGTTGAGAAAAGAATTATTAATACAAAACCTGAAAAGTGTGAATAGCATGGATACACAAGGAGGTTTATCCTTCAACACACACACACCAACTTAACAACCAAGAGGAGAGGAGAGGAGAGGAGAGGGGAGGGAGGGCAAAGAAGGAGATGGAAATGAGAGAAAAGGAGGCATACCTGGTGAGGAAGCAAGAAAAACACACACGCACGAAAAAAACGCAGAAAAAAGAGAGGTTTTGTTTTACTGTAAAAACCTGCGTCGTCGATATATGCATCGAAATAAGCGTGGAAAAAAGTGTCGAAATCAAAGTGGAAAAAAATGTCAAAAAATACGTGGGAAACAGCATGGAAATAAGAGTCGAAAAAATAAAATTTCCACACTCTTTTCGACAGATATTTCGATGCCCTTTTCGACGCTTATTTCGACGATAGCTACTTTTCATTCAAATTCAAAATCTTTCCAGATCTTACGCGTTCCCGACATTTCAAATTACCTATCATCGACTACCACCCTCCACAAATACTTAAGGGAGGATTCCCCTCCAAAAATAAGTGCGTACAAAGTATGGCTTTATACCCTCAAAACATCTGAGGGAGATCCTTATGTTAGGATGAGCCACTTAGAACCACATATAGAAGTCCCTCTGTGACAAAGAAGACAAATTTAGACATACTATCAAGCATTATAAATCATTTTGAAGCAACCTATAGCATTGGTAAGCATTATGACGCACTTTCAATCACTGTAAAGCTATGACACTCATTGGGTAAAGCTCTTAGATACACTTAGTAGCACTTTCTACACCTAGCAGCACTTGTAAATGGTTGTAAAGCACTATAAAGCACTCTTAGGCACCTACAAGCACTTAGAAGCCTGAGGATCCATTTAGATGAACTTGGAATAACATGGAATTTCTTGGAAGCACTTGGAAGCTCTTAGAAGCACTTGGAAACACTAGCAAACACTTAGAAGCAAGTAAAGCATGTGGAAGCACTTGGAAGCACTTAGAAGCACATGGAAGCACTTAGAGGCACATGGAATCACTAGCAAGCACTTAGAAGCACTTGGAAGCACTTAGAACCACTAGCAAACACTTGGAACCACTAGCAAGCACTTAGAAGCACATGGAAGCACTTAGAAGCACATAGAAGCACTAGCAAGCACTTAGAAGCACTTGGAAGCACTTGCAAGCACTTAGAAGCACTAGCAAGCACTTAGCAAGCATTTAGAAGCCCTAGCAAGCACTTGAAAGCACTTATAAGCACTTACAAGCACTTGGAAGCAGTTAGAAGCTCCTGTTTTATCACTTCTGAAGCTCTGTTAAGCCATAATCAATTGTAAAGCTTCGTAAAGCACTATAGTGCATGGTTAAGCATTGTAATGCACTGTGAGGCACTTGCAAACATTTTGAAGCATGGTAAAGCACTCTAATGCCCTATCATACAAAATTTTAGTACTATCAAGCACTATAAACCACTAACATTTAGAAATCAATATCGTACAGAAGAGCATATCCGGATACACTCAATCATATGCGAGCAACTGTGTACCTCTTACAACACACTCTCAACAACACAATGATATACCTGAGGTAAATCGAATAGATGCACTGGATGCAGTACATGCGCACTCTTGCATATCCTCTTTCGAAACAACATCTTTCTTGCTTGGGGAGATGCGAGTTTCCACTGACCAAAATTGAAACATGATTTCCCTGATTTCACTGGTGGTGATGGTGCTTGCCCTATGCAATTGATGGTGACAAGAATCCAAGGAAAGTGACCCTTCCTCCGCTTCATGTTGCAGTCAAAAATTGGCCGCAATGACATTCCTTCGATGAACTCCTAAAGCCTTGGCAACTTCTCTGCCACTCATTTGATTGTCAACACCAGATGCGCCATTGAGGCATGCCATGACAGTATCCCGCTTTAAAAACAACTCGTCATTTGAATGGGGTGTCTTCACCTCAGATAATGTTTGACAAATTTTAGAGAAAATGAGTCTCTCAACTGTCTCTGACGTGTGCTGCAACACTGAAAATGTTGGATGACGGAGGAGCTGTTATAGAATCTTTGTTTGAAAGCCCTCGAAAAGCCCGTTTGTTTGTTTATGCCAGCACTGAGAAATTGCTCTGCAGATTTGCCTCTCGCTCTCATCAATGTCACCATCCTCGCACGTACGTGCCATCCTCTTCTCAATGCTTCTTTGTTCTCTCTTCTTTGCAACCCAGTAGTTTCGAAGACCTGGCAGAAGTTCTCTCAGGATGTGTTGTGTGATAGACAATGGGGGAAGATATACGGAGCCTGTATTGCCATTCTGTACACTATGAGACTCCATGTGGAGCCAGTTATGAGGGAGCTAGGAGGCTGAGGTTATTGCAAAGAAGACCATTAAAGTAGTTATGAGGGAGCTAGGAGGCTGAGGTTATTGCAAAGAAGACCATTAAAGCACAACTGTAGTCTTCATGGAGAGAGAGAGAGAGAGAGAGGGAGAGAGGTAGAGAGGGAGATAGTACAGATGAATACAGCTTGCGCTCATGCGAGAAGAGAGGCCCTTTTGTGTAGGCGGGAAGCAGAGGCTATGGCAGAGAGAGAGAGAGGCGGAGAGTGAGAGAGAGTGAGAGTCACGGCAGGCCAATGGATTGCAGGACGAGTGTAGGCTGAGTGGAGGAGAGAGAATATTCAGAAGCGTTTAATGGGCACGCCATTCCCTTAATGAATGCTCAGTTGCATTTTAAGCCCACCTCTATTTCAAATTTAAGCCTCTTTCTCCTCCCAAAGGGGTGGCTAAAAGGAGTGTCCAAGACACTCCTTTTTGGTACCACCTATACATGCTTTCACCCATTTGTTTATGTTTTCTCTTAATATGTTGCTGTTTATTTTCACAGGATCAACAAGGTTGTGAGCAATAAGTTGCTATTTATTTCTTGTTTTGTTTTTATCTTTATTTGTTGATTACAATCTTCTCTGCACAGTAATGATTTAAAGTGGCATAAAATACAACAGTAATAATCATAAGTTTAGGGTTTGTCTATGTTTTGTCTTAATGTGAGAAATGATCATAGGTTTAGGGTTTGTTGATGTTTTGTCTTGATGTGTTTATGTTTATTTTCATAGGAGCAACAAGGTTGTGTAAATAAAAGCAATAAGTTGCTGTTTATTTCTTGTTGTTTTAATCTTTATTTGTTGCTTACAATATAACATATATATTTATTAATCATGCAGTCTAGCTTTATTAATTTAGATGTCTTCAAGGAGAAGGAATATCAGTAATATTCACATATTGGAGGTGTTTAACAAGAGAGATGATGAAGGTAACTGGATCCCTTATCAGTACAGTAAGTTAAATTGGATTTTAATGCGACCAAGTACTCGTGGCGATTTCAAGGTCAAGCTGAAAGATGTCACAGACCCAACAAGCAATGGAAAGGTAGAATCATAGAGTTCAGGAGACACACAAATGGTATGAGTACAATAACAGAGGCTTTCATTCAACATGTTTATCTGCACAAATAGATTCGAGTACATCATGATAACTTTAGTGAAAGATATAAGCCTAACAGTAAGTTTATATCTCTATGCTTTGCATTATTGTGCTTTGAGTCCATGGTTATTAGATAGAGTTTTAATACAAGCATGTTTGTTGCTTACAACTTTGTATCCATCCTGCTTGACTGGCAAAATGTAGAATGTTTTAGTGGAAAGCCAAATGTTTTACATGCAAAGATAGGTGCCTTGATCTATGACAACAAGAGTGCAAGTGAATTGGCATCTCACAATGTCTAATTTTATGATTCAGTGTATAATGTGGAGAGACATAGTTTGGAGTATATTCCACTACCACCATTATCTAGCCAGGAATGGTATAATCCTAGCTTAGACATGTCAAAAGTGTAATGAAAGGGGCTTGAGTTTGTACATAAGAAGAGGCTCATGGGCATGGTTATGGCCGGTCAAGTATGAGGCCCAATATTAATGAGTGTGAAATAGTAGGCTAGTATATAAGTGAATATTGTAACCATGGTCATAACATACTCTTATGAATGAAATCTTACTTCTTGGAGCAAAAGTGTAATGAAAGGGGCTTGAGTTTGTACATAAGAAGAGGCTCATGGGCATGGTTATGGCTGGTCAAGTATGAGGCCCAATATTAATGAGTGTGAAATAGTAGGCTAGTATATATGTGAATATTGTAACCATGGTCTCATAACATACTCTTATGAATGAAATCTTACTTCTTGGAGCTTCATGATGCTTCTATGGCTATTTAGTACTCCATCTTGAGTGCATGTGGTACTCCATCATGAGTGCATGTGGTACTCCATTATGAGTGCAATCTTCTCTTTCTCTTTTTCCCATCATTACAAGAAGCATGTAGGGTAAAGATAAAAACTGATGTTCATGCCGCAACACCATATTAGATAATTTGGAAAAAATCCCATTCCCATTTGAAAAATGGGAGCATGGTGAACTTGTCCAAAAGTTTGTCAAAACCCCCTCATGTGACATATCATCAGAAAGATCTTGAAGAGTAGAATCTAAATCTATGATCTCCGACAAATTTGGAGTTAGTATGTTTAAGATATGTCCAAAACTATATGGAGTAATTGATTCCCAAAATGTGAGATTTTTCCCAAATTACCTAATATTGACTTCTGCCATGAAACCATCCACAGGCTCTAGAGATGTCCATCTAAGTTGGTTTATACCATTTGGTTTGTTTGGATCCTGTGAAGTAGTTAAGAAAACTAAGATTACTTATTAATGCAAGTACCCATTTGAGGATTGGATGACTCAGTTTTTGGGTGAGTCATGCATCTCAAGAGAACTCACCACCACGATGATATCATTGACTACAAAATTACTGTGTCAGATGTTACCTTTAGGTAAGATTCCATTTCTGTTGATTGTTGATGGTTTTTATTCATAAGTACTTCATTGCAAGACACTGATTGTTGATTGTTGATTGTTGAATGTTGATTTTATGTTTTTATGTTGGTTGTTGTTTGTTTTTTATGACAGGTACTTCATTGTAAGACAAACTTTGTGCATTCGCTTCAAGTATAGGAGGTGGCGACTTCTACAAGGGGAGTGACTCAGCTTGGACCAAGACATGCGAGATGGCACACATTCAACACTCATTGATGTGGTTATTCTTTGGGAGGGTCATGACCCTTTTAGCGTTAATCTATATGAAAGTCAAATTTTCACTAAAATGCAGAATGTTTACACACATAGACGTCAACAATTCAAACTGCTTTTGCACGGCAGCGAGACCAGGGGACCTGCATAAGCATGCCAAAGCTCTGAATATATCAGTTCATTTTTGTCTGTATTATGCATAGATGATGATAACGTAAATGCCATTGTCCCAAGAAGGATGAAGGTGCTGATTAAAGCTGCACAATTGTAATAGTACAGAGGATGCCTGCATAATCAAAAGTACTTAATTGATCTCATGTTAACATAGAATGAACAAATAGATTAAGTTTGTACCTTGCTCTCAAGAACCAAGTAAGTAATATTATTGAGGTTATTGAGGTTCCCAATTAAGTAATATTATTCCAGTCCAAGAGCGGTATTGTTGTTCAAGAACCACTATATACAAGGATGATCCTATGTTGAGATGTATGGATGTTTTGAAGCACAATCCCATTCTGGAGGTACATGCTAAAGTGTCTCTCGTCATCTTCTTGCAGCCTTTTGAGGCGTAACTTGCAAGTCTGGAAGAAACTCAAGTTTTTGGAGAGTTCTATTCACATACACTGAGCTTAATGAGTCTTTTGATAGTATGTGTTACACTACACATACTACTTACAAGTTAATCAGAAGGGCCATCATTAAGAAATTCACACTCCTCCCAACACAATGGCCCCACTGATTATTTTATTAACTATTTTCATGGGAGGGTCATCATTTGAAGTTTTGCACTCCAAACTCTGTTGGCTTGCCTTCTTAGTACCTCTTCTTTTTATGAGGTTGTTAGTCTCTCAATTGATTTTTATGTGGTTGACTAGGTTTGGTCTACACAAAATACAATCAAAGATGTAGACTCTCTATCTATTCCATTAATTTACACTCGAAACTATATGTATTTACTAAATGTGTTGACACAATCACAAAAAAACTTCATATATTGATTGAATTTGTTTGCATAAATACACACAAAACTATCTCTACTTCTCTTGCTCTCTCTCTCTCTCTCTCTCTCTCTCTCTCTCTCTCTCTCTCTCTCACACACACACACACGCACGCACGCACGCGCGCACACACACACACACATGCATGCACGCACACCTCTTTACATAATGTAAATATCACCCACATATGTGCATTCTCGCACAAAAATTATATTGCTATTCGATTCTCTCTTTATTTTCCTTGAATTTTTTCAAATAAAACTATAAAGCATATAACTATATTTTGTGATAGTTTTTTTAAATAGAATTCAGTTAGTTCTTTTATTGATCTTTTTTATTTTTCAACGTAAAACTATCTCTTTTATTTGGCAGAGAAATATGAGATTTTACCTTGTTATATATATAGCATATGTGAAGGTCTTTTCAACTTTTGACTCATTTTTGGGTAGGCCCTTTTGAAAATGAAGTTTTGTTCAGTAGCATGTGAAGGTCTTCTCAACTTTTGACTAATGTTTTGGGTAGGCGTTTTTGAAAATGGAGTTTTCATGTTCAATAGAGTAACCAAGCAAAGAGATATGATTCATGCTGTTTGGGAAAAATTATATTCTTAACCATCCACCATTCCTATTGATACATCTCCCAACTGAAAATTTGGAAATATCTACAAGACTATTATTCCATTTTTATGTAGTTTTATGCGTTTTCCTTTCCGCTCCAACCTCAACCGGCACTTTTACATTTCTAACCGGCGTATTTCCCAAACACTCCTTTGCTTTTCTTTATTGTAAGGGTGTGGGATTTGAACCATGTAGCCCCTCAACACTAAGTTACATGGGGGTGGCGACCAATGGTTGGGAGCTCATCACGACTATTGAATTTCCCGGTTGGCCAAGTTTGCAATTTGTAAGTTAGGGTCCTCGGTGATCCTATCGGGAAAATGAGGGGCGGAGGTCAAGCTGAGTTTACAAATTGTGAACTCGGGCTCCTTGGGATCAATGATAGGTGTGGGGGGACTATGTGATAGAGGTCGTCCGATTGGGCTAGCGAGCAGCCATATGGCCTCTCTTTTTTCGGACTCTAGGCTCCAAAGTTTGTATGTATATGTATTAAATCTCTATCTTAACTACTTGTTGGAATGTTTGGTGTAGTGGTGGATAAGTATGGTGACTTCCACGCCCCCACTTGGGTTTATATTGCGTCGGCCTCTTAAGTATAAATCCTTTTGGCAAAAGGGGACTTGGAAAAGCTTCTTTGCCTCCCCTTCCCCCCAAATCTATGTGATTCCTAGCCATTGATCCAATGTTTAGAGGAAGCCTGCAAACATGTAAACAATTACAATGCACTTGTAAGATTTTGGTTTCTAGCTACAAGGTTAAAGTTTGCAATTTTGAATAATGGAAAATGATAGGGACATTCTAGTTATAATTGGCCAAAAAGATCTGCAAATTTTGGGGAAAAACCCTCTATTATTTGGATAACAATAACAATTTTCAGGCTAAAAAATTCTTTCCGTGAACGTTGCATTGATCCCTCAATCCCCCCCTCAACTATAAAAGGCATGGTGCATTTAAGAAGGGGGGAGCATGGCATCGACGGCACGGAACTCGGGCACACGAAATGAAACACGAGCAGCCATTCGATTTCCGTAAAAAAGGGAACTTGGGCATGTGAGGTAAACTCGGGTGGCAGGGGTTGGGTTACAAGCAAGTTGCACACCCATGGACTCGCGAAACACATGTAGCACAATAGTAGAACATTCACGGTGGCTACACAGGGCAACTCGGCATAAAGTGACATCGGGCAGAACATTCGCATGGCTACACGAGGGCAAACCGGCATAAAGTGAACTTGAGAGATCGGGCAGCCTCGAATATACTCGGGCCTTTTTAAATTTGGCGTTAAAAATGCTTCGGAATAGTGTTTATTTTTGCAAGTGAGGTACCTTGTTTTCTAGGAAGGTCTCTTTTTAAGTTGCCCTTCTCCAAGAAAGGCAATTTTTTTTCTTTACCCTTTGAGAGATGGCTTGACATTAAAGTTACCTTTCTAGGTAAAATACAACCAACAATACTTAAAACTATTGCATGTAACATAAATATTGTCTTTCTAGATAAAATACAATCAACAATGTACTTAAAAAGATTACATCTAACATAAAGATTGTATTTTTAAGCAAACGTACTTAAAATACAACCAAGAAATCTCACGAATTGTACATCATGAAATCATCAATCCATAATCTCACCATCATGCAGGTCCAACATAATCTAGAATCTTAGAAACCAAATCATAGAAGTAAAATATCACAAATGTTTCAATACAATAGATCATCACCAAAAGCTCTTATGACCATCAATGTTTCAATACAATAGATCATCACCAAAAGCTCTTATGACCATCAATGTCATGAATAATGTCATCAATAATAACCATACATCAAACAAGTCATGAATAATAACCATACATCAATAATAACCATACATCAAACAAGTCATGAATAATGAAAAGCTACCTTCTTTGCACTATTCAATTGTCATCATATTGACATTGCGATGGGCTTTTAGAGCATCCCATGTGATATATATTGCATCCCAATCCACCTCTAATGCATCTTTTTCACCATGGTATGAGAGAAACATGAGCTTATTCAAAGTTTCCAAGGATAGTCTGTTTTACAATCATTAGACTTGATACTATTCATCTTTGAGAAACCTCTCTCACAATTAATTGTGCTTGCCACAATAACCAAGCATGCACGCCATAGCTTTTTCATCTCACCAAAAGCTTGATCCCATTCAACATCATGTCCACGAAATTGCCAAGCCATATGCATACTCTGTCCAGGGCATGTTCTCTTTAAGTTAATCATGAAATCTTCATACTCTGTCTTGCATACATCAGCATTTACTAAACATCCAAATTTTTCCAACAAGGCCTTTATCCAAATGGCTCCCATGGAAAAGCAACCGTGCACATTAGGTGGATAGTCCCTTGGACTAAAGATCTTTGTAACCTCAAAAAGCTTTAAATCATGAAAACAGCTATGCAAGGAAGATATAACTTTACCAACAATTTGTTTGCCAACATTAATACAACTGTCCCAAGTGGTTAAGTGTCGACAATCATCTTTCTCCCCTAGAGTTTCATTGTGAAGAGAATACTTCTCACATCCTCGAGTGTCACTTTCAAAAGTCATGCATCCATCTTTAACTTGTTGAAAAAATGCAGAAATATGAGTAGCACCATGACCAAACTCACCCAAGAGAAAGCGTGCCTCAAGAGTGTCCATGGTCACCACTAATTGTGTCCCAATTGAAGTGATATCCACATGCTCCACCTGAAACTTCTTATTTAAGATATTAAGATAATGAAGCACATCGGCCAATAAATGTAAAAAGAATTTAACCTTAAAGGAAGTAAAAAAAATGTATAACTCATATCTTTCACGCAATCATATGTGTAAAAGAGCTGGCATGAGAGTTACTAGCCTTTTAGTCACTTGCCCTCATGAGAGCCAACGAACCTCATGCATTCTCATGCCCGTCTAATGAAGGCCTTTGAAGCACTGTACTACCAACTGTAGCAAACACATTACTCATCTTAAAGAGAGTACACATACGACAATGTATTCTCTCTTTTCCATTTCCATCATGCACTGCATAGCTCCATGGGAAGTATAATTTCCAATGCTCTTTATAAGATCGCTCGCCTTTAGTCTTCTTTGCAACATTTCCTTCATGATCCAATACTGCATCTTCATGAGTAGCATATTGTTCTTTCACCTCATGCAAGCTTCTTAACGCATCTGTAAAGTGGTTCCACCATTTCATCATCTTGTACATTCTCCAATCGAACATTAAGATCTAAGCTCACATTCATGGTGGATTGGTTAGATGTAGAAGATTGTGAATGTGATGCATGGACATTTGAAACATCTTCACTATGTAAAGTAGAGCCCTCTTCTTCTACTCTTCTTTTCCTAGAGAAAGCCATCGAGAGACTGAATTGTTGAGCACCCTTTTTAGGGCGACGAATCCTTGATGATGAAGCCATATCTTTCTGAGAATACCTAACACACAAAAAAAATTTGAGGACATAAGTACACCAAAGGGAACATTGCAATCCATCTTAACTATGAACTAAATACGGATCTCAATAAAGAAGCTATTCTCAAAGGAAATTTGATATATCCCACTTAGTGGCGAGTTCTTATGGCCCTTTATTTTTGTAAATAGAAGATGCTTTTGTTCTTCAAGAAGGACCTACCTCACCAAGGCAAAAAGAAACCTATTACAAACAAGGAAAAAAGGAAAGTTGATTATCCCACTTAGTGGCGAGTTCTTATGGCCCTTTAACTTTTTGAGAAACTTATCAGGTCAAGCCTCTTTACAATGATTAGGTCTTCACTAGCTACTTTACAATAACTGCTGGGAATAGCCTTGGGTACCTTACAAGGATCCCGGCATGGCCATTTTTTCCCCTAAAAAGAATCCTTCTGTGGACAGATCTAATATAGTTTCCCACCTACTTCCATTCTAGAGTTGACCCTTTCTATCATTCATAAAATCAGCAACAACAAGCAGACAGCTGAGATCCAGTTCGTGTTTCCCAAAATCTACTTCATTGATATCTCGGGAAATCACAGACACATAGCACCTTCCTTAGTTTCCTCCTTTCCCATATGTGCACACAATCGAAGTCCATTTGCTGGAGGGACTCGTTGGAGATCTGGGATCTGCGATGTTGTTAAAGTGCGAGGTGGTGAGCTGGCTGGCCGTGTTATACAGTTAAGGGGGTCTGTTCTTTGAAAGTTCGTCTAGCTTTCCCGCGCACCCCCTTTTATAACAGCCTTCCTTGCTGCCCTGCTCTCTCTCTCTCTCTCTCTCTCTCCACTCTAGCTAGCAACATCTCTCTCTCCACTCTAGCTAGCAACATCTCTCTCTCTCTCACTGCACTCTAGCTAGCAACATCTCTCCACTCTAGCTAGCAACATCTCTCTCTCTCTCACTGCACTCTAGCTGGTTCCATCCATCACCATCTCTTCACAAGCCTTCCCCTCTCTACCAACTTTCCCCTTCCAGCCATTGCTCCTTTGCCTACTCGTAGCCCTCACATTTGCTCGTAGCCTTGCCCTCACCTGCTACTACTGCAGCTGGACTCCCGCTGTGCTGCCAGACCCTGGTCCCCTCCCCAGCCACGACCCTCTTACCACACGGTGTCAGGTGGTGGTCCTACGGTCTACCCCGCCCTTGAGCGCTGCCCCGCCCTTCACCTTCAGCCGACTAGCAGGAGCCTCGCGAGGCCTCACCTGCTCTACTCCTGGATTGTCGCCTGCTGCCAGACCCTGGTTGCCATTGCACTGAGCAGCAGTAGTAGCAGCACACTGCATAATTTGACGTAGGACCAACGAAATCCATAGGCCGACCGTGGCCAATGCGTCATTCAGATGCGTAATGCCAAGGCCACACCCTAGGCCCTACCTCCCAGTCAATGATCATGCTGACCTGAAAGCCGGCCTCAGGCAAACCATAACGTTTAATGTTTACAGTCCGAACTTCTATATATATCGTCCCTTGCACGCTCTCAACGTGCTCGTTCATACCTTGCACAGACGATCACTAGTATTCATTGACTCCGAAGTTTGAACTCGCTGCCTCACAAGCCAAGGCTGGTCCCCTCCCTAGCCACGACCCTCTTACCACGGTGCCAAGTGGTCCTACTGGCCCTTCACCATCAGCCGACTAGCACGGGCAATAGCAGGCAGTGCCATCAACACAACAAACGGCAGGCAGAAACCAGCACCACATGAGCAAGAAGTGTGTAGAACGTCACAGTCACAACATGGCAACAAAAAAAAAAGCGTGCAACAGCCACCAAAGGATCATGCAACAACCGTGAAGAAAAAAGAAATCGGCGCATAGCATACGGCTATTTTCCACCGTTGCACAGTCGCCTACACACGACTAAGCCCCACATAACAAAGCCAAGCACAGCTGCTTGCGTCGGTGCTTAAGAGAACATACAGTCGACTTGCGTCGTTGCCTAAGAGAACATACAGCCGACTGTAACGACGTCAACATACAATCGACTCACAATTTAGAAAGCAAGAAATTAGCTTACCTGTGTGGTAGTCGTTGGAACTCTGAAAACGTCGACGACTAGCTTGCTTGAGGCTTGGACGCTAACCACCAAATCCCTCCTTCGTGTTGTCTATGCACCTTCAATAGCAGCTATGGTTGCAGTCTGCAAAATGGGTAAACAGTGAGCACCAAGCGCTCGAGGGGGTCACTCGTATAAATATGTAAGTATCACGTGGGTTCAACAGAAGGACATTTTAAATATTTAAAAGCAAAAAAGGAAGAGCCGGGGGCCTCGTAGTGTTGTGTGCGTGAGGCGCTACAGAGATCGCTTCGAGGACCACCTTGTGAAGTGGCCGCCGAGTGCTAGAGGTCGCTGGACAGTGGTAGTCAGGCAGAAAGGTGATGCGTGGGAGCTGGATGATGTTACAGAGGCTGGCGACCTGGTGAAGTGTTTGCGAAGAGAGGTGTGAAGGCCGCCTGGTTGATGTGCAGCAGAAATGGAGGCAACTGGGTGGGCACGTAAAGAGTGAAGGGGTCGCCAAGTGAAAAAGAAGACGCCTGGAGAGCCTGCAGAGACCAGAGGCGAGCTGCTCTGGCGATGGGTGCTGGCGATAGAGAAGTTTGAAAGGCGCAGCTGGTAGTCAGGTAGAGAGGGCCGCCTAGGATAGAGGGGCGTAGCTGACGGTGTTAAAAGGCTGGTGTGGGCCTTGTGTGTTGGTTATAGAGGGGCTGGTGACAGTACAGAAGAGGCTGCAGGTCTCTTGGGTGATCGTGATAGTATGGGTTGATGATTGAAGCATAGAGAGCTGCTGTTACCAAGGGACTAAAATGATGTGGCTTTGGCTGGATGCAAGAGATGTCTGAAAATGCTGCGTTGAGTAGTGGTTCATGGTACTGAGGATTGTGCAAGGTTCTGGTGGTTGGTGAAGCTGCTGGTCACGACACACAGAGAGTGGGAGCTGCTGAGTGAAGGTTAGCTGGTGTGGGCGCCTTCTGGTGAAAGTAGCTGGTCTTATGTGGGCGATGATTGCAGGCAGTGCATGGATGCTGACCAGAGAGGGAGCCTTGGGTTTTTGTGTGTGTTGGATGCAGAACAGGTGCTGATGTGTGGGTTGGAGACAGTGGGGCTCGCCTACGACAATTGGCAAGTAGCAGCTGGGGATAGAGAGTAGCCGAGCTACAGAGGAAGTGAAGAAGGGTTGCTGGAGTGGGCGCCCTCTGGAGATTATAGAGATCGCAAAACAGAGGCTTGGTTGTCAGACACAAGGGTATATTCCCTTGGCAGTAAATCCTGGCCAGAGTCCTGGTCTTTGGTGTATTTGCTGAGTTTATACATGTTTGATGCTGTATATGTTTTTTACTGAATGATCATCTGTTCATTGTGGTTCTGAGCTGTCTTATGGTGTGGGTGGGTGGTGAATGGTGAGAGAGTGTTCCAGTCGGTGGCTGGTGGTGCCCCTGTTCGGGTGAGTGTTTCCAAGTTTGCGAGGTGGAAGGGCTATAGAGACAGGTCTTTCTTTCTTTTTTTCACCTCACATCCTTCTGGTGCCCCCACTGAGGATTTCTCAAGGATTGTCCCACTGAGGAGTAGCTCTGGCATTGTTCTTTACCTAGAAGGGCGTGTGTAGCTCAGGGATTTGTACAGGCTGTCATGATGTGGTCTTATCCGGAGTTTCATGGCAGGAAGGGTGAAGATGTGGTTGACTTTTTGGAGCAGATGGAGCTGGCATGCATTAGCAATCATGTGACAGATGAAGAGCAGGTTCTGAGGCTGATAAAGATTTTTTTGAAGGGAGATGCCCGAAGCTGGCTTAAGGATTTTGAAGCACAGGATGCTGGTGTTTTGACTGTGGACAGGTTGAAGGAAGGCCTTTTGGAGCGTTTTCAGCAAGTGGAGGATGCTAGTGTGCTTTGGCAGGAGTTGAGCATCTTGAAGCAGGTACATGGGCAATCACTGGGCGATTTTGTGAAGGTATTTACATGTTTGTGGAGTAAATGGTGTATGACATTAAAGCAGGAAGTTCCTCCTATGTTTCTGAAGAAGAGCTTGTTTATTGATGGTTTGCTACCCCATTTGAAGATCAAGGTTGAGTTAAAGAATTCCAGGTCATTTGATGATGCTGTTAGGGTTGCTAGGGAAAAGGAAGGCAAGGTTTTGAAGTAGATGGAGATGGGTATTTATCCGTATGAAGATGTTGTATCTGCAAGGGATATGCATGTGAATTTGGTTGAGGTGGGTAAGAGTTCTATGCAAAGCTTGATTAGTCAAGAGCCTCAAAGGCCGATACAGGTGCAAAGGGGTATGTTTTATATGCCTTCTGATTTTTTTCCGAAGTTTTTAAAGCATGTGCAGGTGGATGAGAAGCAGGTGAAGGAGCAAAGTGAAGATAAGGAGTTGCCAGTGGATTCTTCTTTGGATTTGGACGTCGTAGCTGTACATGACAGTGATCTGGATGACATGCATGCACAGGAAAGCAAAGAGGATGATGCCTTGGGATTGGCTGATGATAAGAAGGAAGAGGAGCTGGATACAGGATGCCTCGAGGATGATTCTTTGTCAGGTTCTACAAGGGAGGAGGATGGGGTAGAGACTTCTGATGAAGTGAAGATGGCTTGTGATGCAGATGTGGAGAGCGTGGAGGAAGATCCTATTATCCTGGATTTTCTTGGACAGCTGGATGATGGTCTGGTACCTGTGATGATGAACGAAGTGGATGATGTTTCATTGGATGCATTATGTGCTGAGGAATCTTTGAACGAGGATACCAGGGGGGTTGGCAACACTCAAGAAGGTATGCATGTAGATTTGGCTGATGAAGAGCGTTGTGTGGTGAGTATTGTACCTGAGGATGATATCTGGGAAGTTGCTAGCTTGGATGAACAGGAGCCAGAAGTGGAGATGGATGCAGATATGGCTGAGAGTGTAACAAAGGCTACTTTACGTGTTGCTGAAATGCTAAAGGCAAAGTGCATGGAGGATAAAGATTCTAAACCAGGTGAGCTGTATGATTGTGAAGAGATTGTTGGAATTAGGGTTGCAGGAATGCACACACAACTTCAAGAAGATGAGGAAGCTTGAGCACAACACAGTAGTGTATTATGAGTGCCAAAAATGAAAGATAACTAGCCCTAGAAGATAATGGGCGTATATACAATGCACGGGGAAAAAAACCTCCTAGTGAGGGAAAAAGTGCCCCGGCGGTCCTAAGTGTGTTCACACACATCACTACTATAATATGGTAACAAATCCCCCCTGGAGTGATGCGGTGAACAAGAGCTAGCACTCATGTATAGGGAAGTGTCTAGCTATGTGGACGAATCCACAAAAGGGAGTAAGCCCAAAGCTTTGCGAAAAGCTTCGAACTTCTCACGAGGCAGAGCCTTTGTGAAAAGGTCTGCAAGGTTATCCTGTGTTGGCACATAAGCCAAACTGATCTCTCCTGCAGAGAGTCTCTCCCTGACATAATGGTAGTGCACCTCAATGTGCTTCGTACGAGCATGGAACACTGGGTTCCGCGCAACTGCCAATGCGCTCTGACTGTCAGTGAAGATGGTGGTGGCAGATGGCTGCCCAACACCCAAATCAGCCATAAGGCGTCTGAGCCACACACACTCAACCGTAGCTGTGAAAGCTGCCCTGTACTCAGCTTCACAACTAGAAGTGGCCACAGTAGGCTGCTTCTTGCTCAACCATGATATGCATGAGCTTCCAAGCATGAAGCAAAAACCACTCGTGGACACGCGTGTGTCATAACAACCAGCCCAGTCAGAATCTGAAAAAGCATGTAAATCTGGCGGCAATGATCCCCCCTTGGGATAAAACAACCCAAGATGCCGAGTACCACTCAAATAGCGAAAGATACGCTTCACTGCCTGCCAATGCTTAATGCCTGGGCTATGCATAAATCTGCTCACCTGTGAGACTGCAAACTGAATGTCTGGCCTCGTAATGCATACATAAATGAGGCAACCAACAGCTGTCTGATAGAGTGTGACATCAAAGTGATCTCCAGCATCATGAAGACTCAATTTCAAACCTGTCTCCATTGGAGTAGCAATAGGCTTGCAGTCTTCAAGGCCAAATCTCCGCAACAATGTTTCAATATACTTTGTCTGACACAAAGCAATACCTCCATCACACTGCTTAAATTGTATCCCCAAATAATGATGCAAATGCCCCAAATCTGACATCTCAAAAGAGGCATTCAAATCAGCCTTAAAATCAGCAATATGACTCTCATTTGGTCCTGTGAGCAGCATGTCATCGACATAGAGAGCAATGATTAGATGTACACCATCCACACGTTTAACATACAAAGTGCTTTCTGTTGGACTATTTTGAAACCCATGTGCAGTCAAATATGCATGTATTTTTTCATACCAAGCTCGTGGAGCTTGCTTTAAACCATATAAAGCCTTTTTTAACCTGCACACTTTGTTTTCCTGCCCTCTTTGAACAAAACCACGAGGCTGCGATACATACACCTCCTCATGCAAATCTCCATTTAAGAACGCAGTCTTTATGTCCAGCTGATGTACATTCCAACCATTATGAGCTGCTAATGCACAGATGCTACGAACAGTGGTCATACGACATGTGGGAGCAAAAGTCTCATCAAAATCAATGCCCTTCTCTTGAGCATAACCTTTTGCAACAAGCCTAGCCTTATGGCGATCCACTGTGCCATCAGGCTTACGCTTCAATTTGTATACCCACTTAGTGCCAATGGCCTTCTTGCCAGGGGGCAAGTCACATAAAGACCATGTACCATTCTTCATAATAGCATCGTATTCTGCTTGCATAGCAGCCATCCAATTTTCTGAACTTTGTGCCTCATCAAATGAAACAGGCTCACTTTCATCGCACATACTAGAAACAGCCAATGCATAACAATCTGACGCATAAGAGGCACCATGAGAGCCAGAACGAGTGCGACTAGACAAAGGGGCATCCAACTTGCTGTCACGCAAAGTCTGCACCAGCCATCTAGGCATATTCCTAGAGCCCTCAATCTCTTGTCTCTCATCTTCAAGTGCAGCATGCACATCTGCATCAGATATAGGCTGATCTGTGCCATCATTTAAAACCTGCATAGGCTGAAAAACTGCCTCATGAGGTATTGCACTTGACTGTGCACCACTGAAAAGAGGCAACAATGTATCATAGACATCACGTGAGCTGATATCTGTCTCCTTAGTACATGAAACCAAGGGCTGAACTGCATCTTCCACAAATACAACATCACGGCTAACCAAAATGCGCTTTGTCTGTGGATGATACAAACGATAGCCTTTGCTCTCAGCACTATATCCAACAAAAATACATTTGACAGCTTTGTCATCCAATTTTCTGCGATGTTGCACAGGCACTAATGCATATGCCAGGCAACCAAAAACACGTAAATGGCCAACAGATGGCTTGCGGCCATGCCAAGCCTCATATGGAGTGACAACCTGTAATGCTTTGGTGGGACACCTGTTTAGTACATAAGTGGCACACATGACAGCCTCAAGCCAAAAACCATGTGGTAGACTTTGACTCTTAACCATACATCTTGCCATTTCCATGAGAGACCTGTTTTTTCTCTCAGCCACACCATTTTGCTGTGGTGTATACGGCACTGTACATTGGTGTTTTATCCCACGCTCAGCCAGAAATGCATTAAATTCTGAAGACATATACTCCCCCCCTCGATCTGAACGGAGGGTGCCCATTTTACTTTCTGACACATTTTCAGCCATAACCAAAAACTGTTTGAAGCACAAAAACACTTCGGACTTTGCCTTCAAAGGATATACCCATGCATGCCTGGTAAAATCATCAATGAAAGTCACGAAGTAAAGGTAGTTTCCAAATGATGGAGTTTGCATGGGTCCACAAACATCACTGTGAACAAGCTGCAATCTGCGTTCAGCTCTCACTGATCCATCTTTGGGAAAGGAAGCACGCTGCATTTTACCCAATATGCAGCCCTCACAAACATGCTTGACAGGTGCCTCAAGCTTAGGCAAAGAAGACACCATTTCAGATTTCTGCAGGCGTAGCAAACTTGCAAAATTCAGATGACCAAAACGTGCATGCCACAGTTTTGCATTTGAAATAGCCTGCGTATCCATAATAGCACATGCTGAATCCTCTACACATTTGCCATCCATATTGAGCTTATACAGCCCTCGACATAGTGAACCAGATGCTACAATGATGTCACCACAAGAGAGATCATGAACAGTACATCTGTCATCCACAAATTTTACAACCAAACCTGTTTTGGCAAATGCGGAGACTGACAGCAGATTCTTTTTGATCCCTGGCACATACAATGCATCAAAAAGTGTAAAGGTGTTGCCATTTGCAACATTCAGCACAATCTGTCCAACTCCTTTAACGGGATAAGAGGAGTTATTGGCACAAGTGACAGTATTCCCTGTGGGAGCAGACTCAAGGAAAGTGAATAAACTGCGCTGCGAGGTGATATGCTTAGTGGCACCACTGTCAAAGTACCATACATCTGAATCTACTGCAGACATACATGTGTCATGCAAAGATGGGTCATAACTGCACTGCGCATTGAATGCCCATTCTGTATCTAGCACAACATTAGCAGATTCATTGTTAGAAGGAGAGGCATCTGCAACAGCCATACCAGCCTCTTTCTTCTTAGCCTCTTTCGCAGCCAGCTTAGGACACGCTTTGATGACATGATCATTTCCCTTACAGTACTTGCAAAATGTCTTCTGTTTGTCACCCTTCTTCTCATCTTTGTCTTCCTTCTTTGGTTGCGCAGCATTTGCAGATTTCTGCTTACTAGAAGAAAAGCCAGCTTTACCTTTCCCGCTTCTCTGACTAGCACCGAAAGCTTGATCTGCGACACGCATACTATTCCTGTTTTGCCTTGACTGGTCTTCTTGCAGCAAAACAGAAACTAACTCCTCAAATGATAAGGCATTGGGATTGCCTTTCATCATCAAGCGAAGAGTGGAAGCAAAACCCTGATAAGAATCTGGTAGACCATTCAAAACAGTCTGCACAAGTGAACTGTCTGACAGGATTTCATCTGCAGAAATGAGCTGCTCTTTGAAATCCTTGATCTTTGTCAAAAAGCTATCCATAGAATCACCTTCGTTCATATGCTCATTCTCCAACTGTTTTCGGAGATAAGCAACACGAGCCTCATTTCTTGCCTGATACAATGTGGCAAGTACATCCCAAGCATCCTTAGAAGTCCTGCAGGAGCGAATATGTGGGATAATGGTACGTTTGACAGACAGCGCAATCAAGGCATGAGCCTGCGCATCTCTACCATCCCAACGAATCTGCTCTGCTGAAAGTGGTGGTTCTCGAACAGCTGCTACAGCACTTGTGCCTGCACCATCATCTACAGTACCTGTTTCTGATGTGTTTGCAGCATTCCCAACCACAATAGGACGTGCATCAATACCCTGCACAATGTTCCATAACCCCTTTGCTACCAATACATGTCGCATCATATATGCCCACAATGGATAGTTAGTGCCATCCAACTTATCCTCAGCAGCCAACATGCGGAATACATCATTGTTGTCAGCCATGGCCAATGACTGTACTACTAGATGTAAATGCTGTCTGTAAGAGGTAAACCTGTATAAAATCGACCTGTGCTATGTAGCACAGCCCAAAACAGACGAATGGGCACCTGTCCTGCAGATTTTAATCTTGACAGAAAATCTGCACAGTAGGACGATTTTGCCTGCGCAGTACTTGGAATGCAAAAACGGAGGGCGAAATGACTTCAGATCAAAATTCTGAAACGACCAAGCCCTACGGGCTCTCCCACGGCATATACTAACCTGCAGACGCTCGTGAAACCTCGTCGCAATCGGAGGAGATGAAGCGGCAGGTGCCGGTGATGCTGCCCGGGAGGAGGAAGCCTGCTCTGATACCAATAGTTGGAATTAGGGTTGCAGGAATGCACACACAACTTCAAGAAGATGAGGAAGCTTGAGCACAACACAGTAGTGTATTATGAGTGCCAAAAATGAAAGATAACTAGCCCTAGAAGATAATGGGCGTATATACAATGCACGGGGGAAAAAACCTCCTAGTGAGGGAAAAAGTGCCCCGGCGGTCCTAAGTGTGTTCACACACATCACTACTATAATATGGTAACAGAGATGCCTGAATCACAAGAGCTGGAAGTGCTGGTGGATACTGCTGTTGGAAAGGATCTGGATTTTTGTGTGCAAAAAGGTCAAGATGCTGGAAGCTGGCCTTCACAGGTGTTGATGAATGGGATGCTAAATGCTGCAATGCCACAGATTTTGAAGACGAGGAGGTTTGCTGTGGGTGAAGTGGACAGAAAAGATTTTGTGATGCATATGGTGGATGTTTGGTATGCAGTGATGCAGCCATGGTTTTTCACGGATGTCAGGGAATGGGATGGTGAATTGCTGTTTCCTTTTGATCCTGGTGGATGACTACTGGAATTGTCTTTTGCTGCTGAGCATGAATGCTCTAGCAGATGGGGGGGGTGGCAAAGTATGTCAGGCGTTTTTCTGAGTGGTCTTTTTGGTCAGTGTACATACGTGTGCATGGCAGGTGTGAAAAGGTTGGTTTTGAAGGCGTTGCCAGGTGTACAGTGTGGATGCTTTTGTTTTGGGCTGTTGTGCAAGCCTGTCTGGAACGAGGTCAGCTTGAGTTGATATCAGCATATGGTCGTTTGAATGTGTACGGGTCCCCACGGATTAGTGGGTTGTGTTGAAGGTATGAAGCATGGGCAATAAAAGGTAATGGGCCAAGGTCATAGGAACATTGGTGTGAAAAGGAATAGCATGGTGGCTATTTTTTCAAAAATAATAAATAAAAATATAAGGATAAACCTGGCCAGCTATTAGAGTAAGCGTGGAGCTTTACTACGCTGCCAGCGCACCTTCTGGAGATTTACGAAGCTTGGCGAAGAGTGATGTGCAGCTGGCAAAAAAAGGAGTGGCCGAGTTGTTTTGATGGGGGGGGCTCAGAGGCGTAGCTCTGCAAGCCAAGCCAAGGGAAGAGGTGAACGCAGCCGGTTGTAGGGCCGTCGTCTGGTGAGCTACAGCAGAGGCTGGTGGGGCCATGCAGCCCAACTGCAGACAGGCGCCAAAGTGGAGAGTATGGTGTATAAAAGAGACGGGCTGCAGAGGTTGTCGGGCTCCCCGTGTGAAGAGGAGCAGCGGGCGACGACGACTGGAGGCTGGGCCCCCTTTGTGAAGTGCAGCCACAGGCGGACAGAGCCTTGATGATGCGGGTAGCTGCTGCACGCATGGAGAGTATGACGTGTGGGGTGACGGGCTACCAGCGCACGAGGAGAGGATTGAAGGTTGGCAATTGTTGAGGTGGCCGCCTCGTGATGATTGGGCTTGTTGTGAAGCATTGCGGAGGAGTGCTAGTCAACTGAGCGGCGACGGGCTGGTGGACGCGTGAGTGGAAGCTGCAGAGTGGCTGGCGTCAAAGACGAGGTGATGTGGTGTGGCCGCCTCATGGAAGAGAGGTGCTGGCAAGCTTGGTGAAGCCGTGTGGGAACTAGTGGAAGCACTGGCGGGTGATAGCAGTGAAGGGACAGCACAGCTGATAGGCTGGCAAGGGGCTGACAGGTGATCTGCAAGGTTGGTGTGGACATGCAGGTCGGGCTGACAGAGATGGGTCAAGAGGAGGCCGCCTAGGAAACAGGGCCGATGGACAGGTGATCTACGAGGGCTGGTGTGGGCCGCGTAGGTGAAGCTGACAGTGGAAGCAGAGCAGGGTGCTGAGTGAAGAAGAGATAGGACAGTGTTGCTGCTTGGTGGTGGGCCGGTAGTAGCAGGGCAGATAAGCTGCCTGGGTTTGTTGCGAGCTGGCAGAGGATCAGCACAGACAGAGAGAAAGAGATGATGGTCGAGCTGCTCTGCTGACGACACATGCAGAGTAGATGGGCTGCAGAGAGTTGAAGGTTAGCTGGTGTGGGCGCCTTCTGAAGTGAGAGTGGCCGGGTTCTTTCTGATGTGATTGGTACAGCAGGCAGGCGAGAGGTTCGTGGTGACTGGGATGTGGTGTATCCTCGGCAGGCTGACAGGCTTGAGTGTTTTGTTTATGGTTGTGTGAGTAAGGCTTCTGTGTCGAGAGAAGCTTGTATGAAGTGTTGATCTGGAAATATATTGCTGGGTGTTTGCTTTGGTCTATGGTGCCCCTGTTTTTGCTGTCTGTCTGGCGTGGTTGGGTGGTGAAGTGTGAGAGAGTGTTCCAGCCGGTGGCTGGTGGTGCCCCCGTTCGTGTTGTTATTCCAAGTTTGCGAGGTGGAAGGGCTATAGAGGCAGGGTTTTCTTTCTTTTTTTCACCTCACACCATCTAATAGCAATGAGTACCAAAGAACCATTAATATAAATAAGTGACATACACAAATTGGTACCACATACTTTTAGCAAAAAGAAAGACTACAAGAACTACTATATCGTGACTTGCTTTCATTGAAGTTAAATGAACCAAAGATACGTTAGTAAACAATGTATAAGCTAGGGTTTGGATAAACTATGCATATCTAGTGCACAAGGGTTAAACTAGGTTGAAGCTTTAAGTGTGTCATGTATGCATGATTACATATTACTAAAATACATGCATGGCAACAAGACATTAATCATGGCAATAAGTGAACCCAAGCATGGCTATAAAGCATGCATGCAATAAGCACCATCGATAAACTAAGGCTGATTTTCAAACCAGGTCTGTGTAGTAAACTAGGGATAAACTAGGTCTGTGTAGTAAACTAGGCAAAAGCTTTAAGTGTGTCATGCATGCATGAACACATATTACTAAAATACTTGCATGGAAATGAGGCATTAAGCATAGCAATAAGAACCCTAGCACGCAATTATTTGTATTCCCTCGCATTGTTTGTTTCCGACAACATTTTATTTCTCTCTCAATTATGTCTCCAAACAAAAAAAAAAGGTGGCATTTAAATGAGCGGACAATCTGAGTGTGATGCTGATGACGATTAGATGCTTGTGGTTAATTAGAATTAGTGCGGATTAAGCCACTCAGATTAAATGTAATTAGGAGACGAGGGTGGATAGACCTCGTGTCTAAAAGGCACGGTGCATTTAAGAGGGGGTTCAAGTGGGATCGATGGCTATGGGGGCCCGATTTTGGGCGGGGTCGATCTGGGCCGTCGGATCCCCGAAAGTAAACTAGGGTCTGAAAGTAAACTAGGGTTGCCGCGCACATATATTAATAAAGGCCGAACACACTAGCTAGCAGAAATTATAGCCTAATGGTAAGACTATGGCCTCTCTAGTGGCATGTCGTGGGTTCAAATCATTCTTTTGCAATTTGAGACTTAGGCCAAAAAATTATAAGTCCAAACTCGGGAACTGGAGTAAACTAGGCAATTTGGCAAGCCCCCGACAAAAAAAACTCGGTCTGCAAAGTAAACTAGGGATCCCACAAAAAAAAAACTCGGCCTGCGAAGTAAACTAGGATCCCTAGTTTACTTCACAGGCCGAGTTTTTTTCGGCCCTAGTTTACTTCGGGGATCCGACGGCCCGGATCGGCCCCGCCCAAAATCGGGCCCCCATAGCCGTCGATCCCACTTGAACCCCCTCTTAAATGCACCGTGTGATTTAGAGATGAGGCTCGCGTGCGATAATGTCGTGTTGACTCAAGCCCGCTGTGCTCTACGGTCCAGGTGGAAATGGCGACCTCGTCATCTCCACGCACAGAAATCTTGGCCCCCTCTCTGCTCATCTCCCAGCGCTTGCAGCTTGCTCTTGCTCCCAATTCGCTTCTCCTTTTGCACCGTAGTCAATGGCGATGCCTGGCAAGCTCTTATTCTTTAGTCCTGCAAAAATTGTCTGGGTTGCTGGAGCATGCTTGCTCCTCTTTGGGGCCATCAGAGGAGGAGGGCATGTGCCACAAGCTTGCTCAACCCTTGCATGAATTTATTCTGGCTGTGCAAGAAGCAGAGACATGTATGCAGGAGTCCCTCCCAAGCAGCTCCAGTTCCACGCATTCATGGTTGGTGGAGAAGGCACTTAAGCAAGGTATGAGCACGGATGTCGTGGACGTCCATCTTCATCGCCTGCTGTGGACATTTTCGGTTGTGTGTGAGCAGATCTCAAGGTCTGCTCCATTTGATAGCATGGAATTCTTTATATCACAACTAACAAGAGAGCTCTGTGCAATATGGGCATGTGTGGATGCACATGATGACTTCTGCGTAGCTCAAAGCCTCTTGAACAAAATCAAGGGTGAGGAGGAAGGAGAAGCTTGCCAGCTTGCCGGTTTTGTTCTGCAAAAGCTATCTTGTGTTGAGAGTTTGAGCCGCATAACACATGGTGATGCTTTGCCCCCCTTTTTATGGGTGGATCCAGAGGGCTTGCAGAGAAATCCAGAGATCCTTGGTCTGGGTGGTTATGGCAAAGTACACGAGGCTCACTGGTTAGGGGGTCGTTTTGCTGTAAAAGACTTCTTTTATATAGACGACAATAAGATGTTTGGGAGGGAGGCAGCCATTCAAGCCCAACTGCGTCACCCCAATGTGATACCGCTTGTCTGTTGCACCAAGAGCCCCTCTTTGTGCAAGTGTAGTCTTGTGATGGAGCTCATGAAACAAGACCTTCGGGTCCTCATGATGCAGAGAATGGGGGCTGGAATGGATCCACCCTTTCCTCTCTTACTTGCAGTGGACCTCATGTTGCAGATTGCCAAAGGGATGGAGTACTTGCATAGTGCGAGCCTTCGCATCATACACAGGGACCTCAAGTCCTCCAACATATTGGTGAGCTTCTCAAGTAGGGATGGGGTCGGTAGCTCGTATGCAAATGATGTGAGCCCTCTTGTGCATCTCAAAGTTGCTGACTTTGGAATGTCCAAAGCTAAGTATGCGAGCTCAAGATACACCACAAGACAAACAGGTACAACGCCATGGAGAGCTCCAGAGGTATTTGAGGCCAACCCTGAGGATGAGGTGGAGGGTGGTCACCCTTATGCAAAATACACAAACAAGGCAGATGTTTATAGCTTTGCCTTGGTCTGCTATGAGATCTTGACCGGAAAGTCCCCCTTTGAGGAGGGCACTCAAATCCGAAGGAGGGTGCTGGCAGGGGAAAGGCCAACGCTGCCTTCTTTTTGTCCCCCAGCTTTATCAAGTTTCATTAAAACATGCTGGCATGCAGAACCAGCTCAGAGGCCAACCTTCACCCAGATCTGCAGAATGCTTCGCTACTTCAAAGCTTGCATTCTTCTTCAGGATCATGACGATCACAATCCAACACATCATAATTGGTTGTTACACCCTGTCTCCTCCGCCATTTGTGCTCGCATCGATGACATGCTACAAAGTCTAGTGCAGCAGTTTGGTGCTGATCTTCGACCCCAGCCAGTAATGATCATTCCTTTGGAGATGTATTGCTGCAGACTAGTATTTCAAAAAAGAGATGACAACGAAGCCAACAGCAGCCCATATATGCAAAGCTCTTTTCATGCCCTCACTGATGAGACTGCTGTTGGATTACCAACCCTGGATCAGATCTCATTGGAAAACCAGAGGAGCGGTGTTGGGCTTGCAGAATCAAGGCGGACTTCCAAAGGCTACGTCACTGGTATCTTTGGGTGGCTAAAGAGACTCTCCTGCTTGAAGGGCACACAACATGCAGCAAATTCAGGTGACAAACTTCCTTGCTTTGACACTTATGCACATTGGGTATTTTGGACCACTGCTATGGCTTCCTTGCATGCCTATAGTTTTTCTCACCTACTGCGTTCTAACTTGGCAAGCAGAGTTTCGAGATGCACTCGGTCTGGTGGGGGACTTCACTTATGCGGAGTTGCGTGCGGCAACCAACAACTTCTCGTCTTCCTCTGTGCTTGGACGTGGTGGGTCAGGGCAAGAAGTCTACCTTGGAAAGCTGGTTGATGGACGAAGAATAGCAGTGAAACAAGCTTATTCTCGTCAAGGGTCTGGTCTGTATGGCGCTCGGTTTCTCACCCAAGAACTCAGGATTGCAAGCCAGCTTCGGCATCGGAATATAGTACCTCTTTTTGGATGGTGTCAACATCAGGGAGACTTGCTTCTTGTGTATGAGTACATGCCGAATGGTGACCTGGGAAAGCACATCTTTCAACAGGGTGGGAGTGTTGTCGAGTGGAAGCTAAGGTACAAGGTTGTGTCTCAGCTGGCAGCAGCACTCAAATATCTTCATCAAGACTCTGGGTACATGCAGATTGTGCACCGAAATGTTAAGACATCTTATATCTTGCTCGATTCTGAGTGGAATGCGCGCTTAGGAGCTTGTGGCATTGCATTGTTGCTAGAAGAGGGTCATTCCTCTTCTCACACCGTGGCAGGCACGATAGGTTTTTTAGCGCCTGATCTTGTGATGGGAGGCAATGTGTCCCCTGCAACAGATATTTATGCCTTTGGTGTCACGGTCTTAGAAATTGTTACTGGAAGAAGAGCAACACAGTATTCTGAGCATATAAGTGAGTGGGTGTGGGATTTGTACCAGCAAGGAGACGTGATGCAAGCTTCGGATATCCGGCTTGGAGGAAGTTTTGATGAAGTGGAGATGGAACGATTGCTGCTGCTGGGTCTAGCGTGCACGAATGCGGACCCACAAGCGCGCCCCGGCATTGACGAGGTGCTAAGGATACTCTCTGCAGTGTCTCAGCCGCCGCCGCCTCCACAAGCCCGCCCTAATTATCACCCAATCCATGGAAATGGCCCATTCTCATCAATAGATTCTACGGTCACTCTGTCGAGCTCATCTCCTCCTCCAAGAACGTTATCCATGCAGTCTCATTCGACCTCTGTGTCTGGGATGGACTCACCTTCATTGCTCAGTTCTCCTATCATCAATGGAAGATGATGCAACATTGGGGTCTCTTCCGATTCAAAGAGGCGCATTACAAAGGTAGCACCCAGTCCCTAAAGGTGTTTGAATGTTATCTACAATGCCTTATGGTGCTTATGAACACAAGTTGTCTTAACTGCACTTCACTTTTGGTTCTTGAGATACTGCAGCTTGGGAAATGGGGACTTGGGATGTTAAGAGTAGCTTGGGAGGTATAGACTATCTTGTACTTTATTAGCAAATCATTTTTAATAATCTCATTTGGATTGTAAGCAATTCCAATTTTTTAGAAAGTTATGCAAAGAGACTCCCAACATTGTAACTCGGCATTAGTTGTAATCCTGTCTAGAAACATTGTACGGGTGGTTTGATGCTCCCTTGCTTTTTGGAGCTGATGTGTTTTTCTTTCTTTCTTTTATTAATATACAACTCGCATTATAAATAAATAAAAAGAGACTATTAAGCGTTTCATAGCATGGAAGGTCTATGAAGATTTTTTGATGCTCTTCACCTAGATGTAGAACATAAGAAGATTATAGTTAAGTGTTCCATATGCTCTAATTTGTTTAGTGTTATATCTTCAATGTTTAATAAGCCTAATTCTCATGATGATCCACAATTTTAATATCAAGGGTTTGCACGATGTCTCTAAAAATGCGAGTCTTTAAAGTTCTGTTCTTATCCATGCACTTGAGCAAATGCCACACCCTTCTCTATGGTGGCAATATCAAAGGTGGTTAATGGAGTGTTAACTATTACTAAGAGGGATCTGTCTTTTGTTCTTCTTATTATTTGGTACCTTTGAGCTCACACCTAGGTAAGGAGTGAGTAGACCCTAGCACCATGCCATATGGCAAGCCCCAATGGTCCTCCTTTGCGATTCTAATGTGGATGTACCATCCCAAACAATGTATTTCTCATGTCGTGCTACTTCAATTTGTATCTCATCTTGGACACGGGGATGTCAATGATGCCTCTTTGTTGCGTTGTTGAGTGGCATGTAGTCCACATAAACCCGCTACTTCCCATTTTTCTTAGTCCAAAATCGCCTCTTTTTTGTAAGGTGCCACCTCATCTGCATAATTAATCGCATGTTATATATATTTCATGACATTGGACATTTTCTTGCTCTTGTGTTTGTTTCAAATGATCTTAATATGGTGTGAATAAAGGACCTCTCTTATATCTAATTAATTGGGTGAGGGAGTGGATACTTGAATTCTTCCAGTTGGGATGTTGATAAACCCTTTTAGTTGAAATAATTGTTTTAGGATAATAAAAGGAGTAATTTTATGATGATCACCTTGAAAAATTAGGCACTTCAACCATTACATTCAATGGTTTTGATTATTGTGCATCCTTCTTATGTCAACAAAGAACATTGCACAATTTTTGTAAATGATTCAACTTTTAACCAACTATGAGACAATTGAAGCAAGTCCGTTGCCAAGAGTGTTTCGTAATTGCTGCATGGTTCACATGCCTACGCCACCTATAGGAAATTGTAAACCTTTGCCAAGACATTTCAAAATAATGAAGCCACAATAGGATAACTTGTCTAAGCAATGACAAGACACACTCTTTTCCTTCAAGTGCATTGTTGTGATTACTAAGAAATAATGGCATTTCCTCTAGTTCATGGTGGTCTCTAGGGTGACTTCTACACCCTACCATGGTGAATGGCAAAGTCTCTAGTTCATGGTGGTCTCCTAGGTGACTTCCACATCCTACCATGGTTACTAGCTTTAGTTGTTAGCATTTGCTTGCAATCTAGAAGTGGTCCATTGCAAAATTTGAAACACACCTAACAAAAGGCCAACATTCTATCTACAATATTTGAGCAAAATTGTCGAAGTTTTCCAAGGAATTACTCCAAAGCATAGTAACATCAAACGTTTTGTCGTTTCGTCGTTTCGTCGTTTCATTTTGTTTTGCTTCGTCTATTTTGGACAAAACGCAAAGGTTTTGAAATGACATTTCTTATATACATATACCAAATTTATAACATAGCCAATAGAAAGATCTTCGAGGATACATTTTTTAAGTAAAATATATTTCAAGAAATCAACTTGAATATAAAAGAGATGCAGTAGGCTCAAAACACTTTCTTAAGCTAAAATTTAATTCAAGCCATTATTAGAAGCATGAAATCAAAGAACCTAGATTCATCATTCAAGTAAGAGTCATTTGTTCACTCCTCTCTTTTAGTATTTTAGACTAATTTCAATTCTCATTATGGTCTTGTTGATTTGGTTTCATTTATGTTTATTTGGGTATTTGTTGTAATTTGATATCAAGGTTATGCAATCTACTTAAAGCATATATGGGATGCATGTGCTGATGATGCCACAAAATATTGGATGATGAAACCATTGTTATGTTAAGGTGCCTACTTTGATGTTGTTATGGTAGCATGCATACAAGATCATGGGAGAGTGGGTACGGCCCGTGTGCCCCATGCCCACTTGGTTTGATTTGCTGCTACTAGTCGTGATCCAACCAGTTGCAAATTAGATCCCTTCAAGGGTAGGGTTCTATGGAGGGGTGGCAAAGTGGCCTTGGAACTCATGGGGGTGTTTAAGGTGTTTAGTCTCGCGTCTTACAATGTAGGACAACCCGTGCTGCCTGTAGGATGATTTAGATGGGCTAGGAGGCTCCGATGATCTAGGATTGGCATCTATCCAAGCTTATTCTCTTGCAAAATCTTATTGGTGGGACTGAGAACTACGCATTGTTCTTGTTATGGATACTTGTGGTGTACTTATTAGATACTTGGTTTGTTGTGGATTGCATTTTTACTTGTCTGTGCCTAAGATGATCAAAAGATTGCTCCCATATGTGGTATAGAGGGCATCTATGAATGCAATGTGAGGGCCTTTGGAGAGACTTATTTTTTTTTCCTCTCTTCTTTTTGGTTGGTCTGGAGATATGGGCATCCATGGCAACTATGGTTCCTTGTATTCCTTTGTTGAGCTATATATGCTAGATATGTAGCTTTTTAGTGGTAAAATATATTTAGTCTTCCTCTTGAATGGGTAGGTGTCTGTTCGAGTAATCCATTGGGGTACCTAGCTCATATGCCTCCCTCATGGAAGTGGAGGATTTTCATGCTTTTATTTATGTTTTGTTCAAGTGGTGCAAGTAGGAAATTTTTAATGGTTTAGTGAGTATTTCCCATGCACAATATGTGTTTGGGCTTTCAGCAAAGGAAAGGAGTGCATCACATACTCATGTCCTGATATTCATGAATGTAAGAATATTTTATGATGATCACCTTGAAAAGTTTGGCACTTTCAACCATTACATTCAATGGTTTTGATTATTGTGCATCCTTCTTATGTTGACAAAGAAAATTGCAAAGTTTTAGTAAATGATTCAACTTTTAACCAACTATGGGACTATTGAAGCAAGTATGTTGCCAAGAGTGTTTCATAATTGCGGCATGGTTCACATGGCCACACCACCTATAGGAAATTGTAAACCTTAGCCACGGTGTTTCAAAATAATGAAGTCAGCAAGACAACTTGTTTAAGAAATGACAAGAAGCACTCTTTTCCTTCAAGTGCATTGCTTGTGATTACTAACTTGTGATTACTAAGAAATAATGGCAGAACCTCTAGTTCATGGTGGTCTCACGACCTTGCTGAGAGCATGCTCTAGTGTTGTATGTTGGCATGACCTTGGAGTGATGGAATTTTAGGTCTCTCTCTTGACTAATGCTAGGCCTTGTTTTAATCTAAAGAACATTGAGTTTTACCGAGAGGATTTGCAAATTTTCTTGTGATGGACATTGAGATGTTCACTCGTCTCTTTTAATATTTTAGACTAATTTCTATTCTCATTAAGGTCTTGTTGATGTGGTTTCATTTATGATTATTTAGCTATATGTTGTAATTTGATATCAAAGTTATGCAATCTACTTAGAGCATATATGGATGCATGTTGATGCCACAAACTGTCGGATGATGAAACCATCTTCTTTTTGGTTGGTCTGGAGTTATGAGCATCCATGGCAGCTATGGTTCCTTTTATTCCTTGGCTGACCTATATATGCTAGAAATGCAGCTTTTTAGTGGTAAAATATATTTAGTTTTCCTCTTGAATGGGCAAGTGTCTGTTAGAGCAATCGATTGCGGTACCTAGTTCATATGCCTCCCTCATGGAAGTGGAGGATCCCTTCCTTTTTTCCATTTTATATTTTGATGCTTTTATTTATGTTTTGTTCTAGTGATGCAAGTCAAAATTTTTTAATGGTTTAGTGAATATTTCCCATGCACAATATGTGTTTGGGCTTTGAGCAAAGGGAAGGAGTGCATCACATACTTAGGTCCTGATATTCACAAATGAAAGTTAGGCACTTTTAACCATTACACTCAATGGTTTCGGTTATTGTGCATCCTTCTTGTGTCGATAAAGAGAATTGTAAAATTTTTGTAAATGATTTAATTTCTAACCAACTATGGGACAATTGAAGCAAGTCCGTTTGCCAAGATGTTTCCTAATTGCTACATGGTTCACATGACCAAGCCACCTATAGGAAATTGTAAACTGGGCGTTTCAAAATAACAAAGCCACAGCAAGACAACTTGTCTAAGCAATGAAAAGAAGCACTCATTTCCTTCAAGTGCATTGCCTGTGATTACTAAGAAATAATGGCAAAACCGCTAGTTCATGATGGTCTCCAAGGTGACTTCTACATCCTACCATGGTGAATGGAAAAACCTCTAGTTCATGGCGGTCTCCAGGGTGATTTCCACATCCTACCATGGTTACCATAAGCTTTATTTGTTAGCATTTTCTTGCAATGTAGAAGTGGCCCATTGCAAAATTTGAAAGACACTTGACAAAAGGCCAACATTCTATCTACAATATTTGAGTAAAGTTGCCAAAGTTTTTTTTCCAAGTAATTACTCTAAAGAACACCACAACTTCCCCCATCACAATTCCTAGATTGTAGTGGTAAAGTGTTAAGGGTATAGTGCACTATAAAGGGGAACACACAAGAACAAAAACTATCAAAGAATCCTTTGTGCCATACCATTGTAGAAGGTCATACAATAATGCTACCAGCTATTAAAAATCAAGCAAGAAAGAAGGAGATAATTATGTATTCTTTATGAATTAAAGGTGTCACAAATGACAAAAGAACAAACTAAAGAAAATAATCCAAAACACTTCCCCCATAAACACATTAAAGCATGACCCAGACTTTGTTCTACATAGCATGCAGTTGTATTGAGTAACTGATTGTATATATACACAAGGTGTATTTTGTATGATGCTGCATACTTACACTTAACTATGAAAGAAATGCACAATAATACAATTAAATACTTGTAAAAAACCATCAATAAAGTAATACAAGAGACTACATCCTCACTTGACACTTAACTATTTTAGTACAAAAAAACAAGCAAAAGAATAGAATCCAAACACTTTCCCCATCACAAACACATTAAAAGCTGGCCTATGTTGTGTTCTAAATAGCATGCAACTACAATGAGTAACAATTACATAAGAAATCCAGAAGCTATTACCGCTAACAATTCCACCTTTTTTACATTGAGTCGAGCCCTCCTAGGATAGAAACATATAATGATACAATTGAATACTTGCAAGACCATTGGAGCATGTGATAAAATAGCAGTAGAGACTCTACATGCTCACTTGTTGACACTTGACTACAGTCACATGTACATTGTCCTCAAATGCCATGTAGACATACTACTAAGCTGAGGACATGCCTACATTCCTAGATTAGGGTTAGTCTAAGCCTAGGGGAGTACGCAACTCTTGTTTTAACTACATCTTCCTTGTTGCCTTTGTGTTAGTCTGGAACATCTGAACCAGATTCTGCCATGCAATTGCTGGAGTGTTTGCATCCTGTATGTGTCCTATCATAGTGTATGTGACACTAATTAAAAGCCAGTACATAACTTTTCTTGCACCCTGATTCCAATCCTTGAATGCCTTTATATCTGCACGCAAGAGTGGCATTCTCCTTAGATAACTGTGGAGGCTCCCCATTGTCTCCTTCTACATAATCCCAAAATCCTTTACCCATTAGGAGATTGGTCATTCTAAACTTCCAGGCATGGAAGTTATTCTTATCCAGCTTCTCACTAACAATCTGATTAATTCCGTCAAACATGTTTTCCTGCAGCAGCAATCAAATAACCTACAAACAAACAACTTCTGTATGCAACCTGTAATACAACAGTATCTCCTGTAACTGCTGCAAAAAGCGGTACTTCATCACAGCCTCTGTATCACCAAATGTGACTAGAGTACATGTACATACACCCAGTATCAACAATATGTGTGCAAACCCTGTCTGCACTTCCAAAATGCACTGCTACATTACAATAACCATATTTCGAGCAAAAACAGTTCTCTACTAAAACTTCCAGAAAACTGCCCGAAAATACCCTGCAGTGATGACGAAACGGGGCTCGTAACGCACTTGAAACGTGGATCTGCCCCCCAAAAAATTCTGTTCAATAGGATGATATACCTGCCTTGTAACTCCACTCCCACGAAGACAGCTCCTCAATCGGAGATGCTACTGAGGGGGTGTTGTACCTAAACCAAGAAGGAGAAAGAGATGATGGTGCTCTTACCCGTGTAGTACCTCTTCCTTCCTTTCTTGTTCTTGCCTCTTTCTTGCCTCCTTAGCTCTCACATGAACTAGGCTCTGATACCATAAAGAGAATGCGGAGGAGAGGGATAGCAAGCAAAAACACACACACACAAGGGAGAGCAAAACACAAGAGAGAGATGGATAGCTGAATTTCTTCTTCTTCTCTACTCAACCAACATAACATAAAGATAAGAGTACACAATATATGGGTTAGTACTCAACTACTACAACATACAAGGGTCGGTCCATAATGTGAACCCGACTAAATGAGCTGGCACTATAACTATGCCAGTCTCTAGTAATCCAAAATAGTTGTCACACAACCTGTCATCCCACTGGACGCATATCACCCATAATCTCACCAACCATGCCAATGGTGTAGATGTGGAAGCTATCACCCACGCGGGTCATTAATGTCCACCATAGCACTAGTTGAGCTCAATATCTCAACAGGGGGACTCCAAAAACTGCAATAGAATTTGCACCATAGACTACCGATGCACTGTAATGTTCCTACAAAACCACAACGCCCTCGTGCAATCTGCTATGGTATGGAGGGGCCATTACATGGCCTCCGTCCGTCAGCATGGAAAACTGAGCCCTGCTGATACTGTATGCAAAAATAAAATTGTCGATCCGGGCGGCAAGGTTGTGCAAATCCCTGACTTCTAGCTCCTGGGCTGAGAGGGCATCCTCATCAGGTTGGATGGGGGCCTCGAAAGAGAATAAGTATCGTGTGAGTTCAGAAGTAGTGATTGTGCCCGTGAGGAGTTGAGTGCTTGTGTGCTCTCAAAGTGCTTGTACAAAATGGATAAAAAGAGAGAGGGTGCTCATTTATAGTGACCAACGTAATCATTACACCAAACCCTAGTTTTTAGAGAAATGTCATGCACCAAAAAATGGGTTTTTAAACACGAAAGATAACATGGTTCCATATTTGGCAAAAAAGAACTATTTACATTCTTATTCATAACACTTGATTACATTCGATAGATAATATCCCTATAGATCAGCTACACATTAACCCTAGGCCTCATTCAAGTCTATAGGGACCCATAATTTACCAACTCTCCTACGTGTAACCCTCCATGCTGCAGGACATGCAGAACCTATCCCTGCCCTCCACCTTGCCATTTTCTGACCCTTACTGTTCATTTTGGCAATTCAGGCCAATTTGGATATTTGAGCCCTCTCCCTTGAAAGGTTTCTTCCAAAGGTATAATGGGAGAACCAATCAAACATTTCTTTGCGATAGTTTAATCGAGTCCTGCCACCTCCATGTCTTGTGCTCTCGAAATAAACTCCCCTTGCACGGTAATGACTTTTCTCCATTCCTTGGGTGTTCCACATGTCAATCGAGCCGTAGTCATCCAGAAAATATGCACCATGAGCATACAAGATGTGCTGCAGATACCAAACAAAACCACCATTCAGGAAAAGTGCATTAGAAGAAGAAATGTGTTTTACCAAAACTTTAAAAGCATTATATTACCATGTAATGCACAATATTCAATTCACCCCATGTGTGGACCACTGCTTTCATGAAGCTTTGCAACTTTGCTTGACATTGTTTGCGGTTTTCCTTTGTTGTGTTGCTTTGCTCATCAACCATACTACCTTATTGAAAGTTACCCACACTTGTTCATGCAAAACAACAATGTTTGCATCCAAGCAGTCCAAAGTAGTACAAGCACAAAGGTCTTTCCACAACACCTATCTCTTTGTAGGAACATTTTCACCTTCCTCGACATGTTGCATGTTTGCATTTCTCTGAACCTTTTCCCGTTTGTTAAAAGGCTTCTGGAGAAACCTTCTCGCCTTTCCTCCACTCATTGAAACCTTTTGAGCAACCATATGTGAAACTCCAGAGGTCTTTTGGTTAACTCATATCTGCATGTTACCACCATGGCAACCAATAATGTCATTTAAAATCCTCTCCACTCTAGTAATCGCCTTATCATCTCGAGTTTTACTAGGCATAGTGAACACATAGTCTATGTGACACTTTAAGACGTGGTCAAAGATACGCATGAAAGCACCACGCAAAGTACAAAAGTGAACATTCCTAAGAGAGAAAGGAATTATGGGGTTCCAGCTATTATCCCTTAAGTCCCTATTTGGAGGCGCCAACATAGGTGATGAAAGGACACCACCGTCCCACTCTCCCTCCCAATTTCAAGTTTCCTCACGTTCCTCTTCACCATTGGCCGTCCCCCTGCATTTCTTCTTGGGTTTTTATTTCAATCCATGAATTCACCAAGGACATGGGTGAGTTGTATTTGCACCTTGAGTGCAACCTAGCATACACTTCATTGTCTTCAGATCCTCGCCAAGATGCCAATCAACATCAAAGCTCCCTAAACCATCAACATCTAGCTTCTCACCCCCTATTTTTGTGACTTTATCACATCACTAATCCTAAGGCAACCTCTCAAAGATCCATGTTAGCACCTCGTGTGTCTCCTCAAATGCTCCTAACCACCATATATCTTTCTCTGATTGAACACCGAATGATGGTTTAGTGTGTGAAATATTGTCATTCCCTTGATCTTGAAAATCAATTGTGCTCTCTCCCTCATCATCGAGCCATTCTGTGCAAAACAGTGGTAGTAGTAGATGTGGAGACTTAAAGGCTTCCACCATAGAGTGGTTCATGAGTGTGACACTCATTCTCTCTAGCCTTCTTCCCTTCACAATCTGGCACTCGTCCAACTTCAGCATGAAGGAGACCTTGGAACCTATAAAACACAGAAATCAAACAAAATGTTAAGTCGTTCCCCATAAATGAACACAGAACTAATGCGTGCAATGTTATGAAACCTACTTACATCCAGAAGGCAACCCATAGAACAGTATTATTGCCTTTTGTAGCTTTCGCATTTCAACAAAAATAACTCATTGAATTCGAATGAAACATTACCATCCGCAGTCTTCTTCTTTCCCCATGCTGCAATGCAAAGTGTATCGTTGATGTGGTAGTAATCCCTAATCTTGCATTTTACATCTTCATTGCTCACTCCCTTTGCTAGATGAACCCTCTTTGTCAGTGGGAAAAGGTTATGCATGATACCTTTCTTATGAAGGGTGTCTCTTAGCAATTGATGAAGAGCTTTGTAGACCTTTGTGCTAGTTCCTACCTCATCGCGTGCATTAACAACATCAACACTGCTGATACTTTGGGAAACCTCTTGTATGATTTGATCAGAAACAGCCCTACGTATCTTCTTGCAACAACGGGGATCCCTAATCATTTTAGGCACATTCTCCCTTGTTGTGAAAGAGTGCAAGAGCTCATTACAATCCCCGATTTGATCAGAACCTGTGGCATTTTAAAGGGATACTCTAAAAACCAACAAAATTACATTGACATTACACAAGTGCACACATGATTTATAATCCCCCTTGTTGTGAAAGAGCGCAAGAGCTCATTACAATCCCCGATTTGATCAGAACCTGTGGCATTTTAAAGGAATACTCTAAAAACCAACAAAATTACATTGACATTACACAAGTGCACACATGATTTACATTGGCATTTTGAATTGGAAGTGCTAGAGAATAAGAAAGAGGAGCCATGCCGCGCTGCTTGAATTCTCCGCTTACAAGCCCCCCCAACGGTAAGTGTTTCGATGTGGTTGAGTGGCCTTTTACAGTCCCTAGCTCCAATAGGAGTGCTTTTCATGTGGGAGATGGTCTGTGTAAGCTTTTCCACACACGCTGCCCTCTCTTGATTTACATCCTCAAGCTCCTTGATTTTTGCTTGAGCCTAAAGTAGGCCTTAGTGTACACTAGCAAGGTTAACTTGGAGCATATGCAACTATGATGATAAGTAGAAGACTCTACCAGCGTCAGTTATTGCTAATCTCTTGCAATAGCCAAGCATCCCGTTCTCACCATCTCCCACATACTGAATAAATGATGGTAAGTCTTTGAATGTGGGCGGGTAATGCGCTCTTGGGTCAGCTGGGTATAGATGCCCATCAACCCATAGATCCACATTAGTGTGACCCCCTTGTCTACGTACATTCCTCTCCTGTTCTGTGAGATGAACCTTGCCAGAAGTTGCATACTCTTCCAACACCCGCACATGCAAATCCACCTTACGTTGATACAATGCTCATGAAATGGCACATTAGTGTTAGTGATTTCACACAATACCATGCTTAGAGGGAGTTGAGAGGGAGGCACTAAGCTCACAATAGAGAGAGGAGTTGAGATTAGAGGGAGTGAGTGCATGCCATAACCTTCCAAGTATTTGAGATTAGAGAGAGGGAGGATGCAGTCACAGGGGAGAGAGAGAGAGAGAAGAGAGAGAGAGAGAGAGAGAGAGAGAGAGAGAGAGAGAGAGAGAGAGAGAGAGAGAGAGAGAGAGAGAGAGAGTTTGCAGGGCCAATAGCTCATAGTAGAGAGAGAAAGGGAGAGTTGAGAGTAGATGGAGTGAGGCTATGTAGGCCAAGCTCACAATGGAGAGATATATTGCAAGGAGTTGAGATTATAGAGAGGGAGGATGCAATCACAAGAAAGAGAGAGAGAGAGAGAGAGAGAGAGAGAGAGAGAGAGAGAGAGAATATTTGCAGGCCATTAGCTCACAGCAGAGAGAGAAAGAGAGAGTTGAGAATAGATGAGAGGATTATAGAGAGAGGGATAGAGTGAGGCTATGCAAACCAAGCTCACAGTAGAGAAATGAGTAGAGAGAGAGAGAGAGAGTTGGGTCAATTTTGGGGGGGAAAAGAGGTTGAAATTTAATTTTTTGACATATATATATGGGTTTGGGATAACCTTCAAAGCAAAAAAGTTCAAAAAATGAGGAAGACAAAATTCACTATTTTTGTCCTCCCCCCCTAGTTGCGAGATTGATGATGTGGGTAAGATTCCTCCCTCTGGCTTTTGAGGTGTGCAAGTGTAAGAACCTCCCCTTCTGATCTTATAATTATTCCCCTCTTTGAAATAAAAGAAAGATCCTGCTTTACCCTGTTTTGGCCTAGAGAGAGAAAATATCTAGAGGGAGGTAATTCAAAATTGAGATATTTTTGGATATAAAAATCCTCCTAGTGTCTAAAATGATTTCCCCTAAAAAAAAAATTCAAAAAGAACTTTTCAATGTGCAATTAGAATTAATTAAAAATAGGTATAAAGGACCTTAGCCTAAGGGTCTAGATTTTCAAAAAATTTTGAATTATTCTCCAATTAAGGTTCCTATGGACCAATAGGATTAATCCAAATGTAGGGAGGAGATAAATTGAAGAATAAAAGAAAATCCCCCAAAAATGAGTAAATGCTCACATAAGATGAAGAGTTGACTAGGACAAGGTTTATTAGTTAAAAAGAAGAGATATTTAGAGGAAATGATGCATTTTTGACACCTCAGTGTGGGGATCTCCCCTCATGAAGGAGGCACCTATTTCTCATGTGTGGAGGAGTTTTAAACTCATAAATAATGAGATATTTTCATCTCTCCTCTCTCCCGTTTCAACTAGATCCAAAAAGTAAGCTAAACTGACCCAAAAATGGTCAAAATTTGACCAAACTGATTTGGAAAATTCTAGAATCAGTTTGCTTGGTTAGAGGCTCATTTTTCCTATAAAGAGAAGCTTCCCCCTTTGTAAAAGGTTAATAGTGTTTATGCACTATTACTCTACTCCTACCCAAAGCCAATTACATTGAATTCACTTGATAATTTAATTGTTTTTGACTAAATCCTCTCCAAAGAAATTGGTGACCACTCTTGATCCAAACAAGAGTAGAACCCTCAATCCCTCAAGCCAAAGGAAAGCTTACAAAACTCCATGTAAGCTAAAATTTCTACTTTTTAATTTCAAATCTATGGTTTTCTGATTTTCTTGTTTTTTTAATAGTTGATTAAAGTGAATCCTGATGTTATGCCTTGATGAAAAGGCTACCCCCTTCTCTTCCTTAAGAATTCAGCCTTTCTTTATCCTAAAATGAGTAACAAATAAATTGATTAAACTTTTCTTATTGTTTACTCACTAGAAAGTGAAAATTGAGTAGAGTGGAGTACTTTACTTCAAATTGAGGTTAATTTTAAATTGAAAATAGAATGTTAAAATTTGAGAAATGGTCAGCCATACAAAGGAGGTTATGGCAAAATTTTCTTAAATTTTATGGAAAATAAAGTTTATTTTTATGTTATTCTAAAAGAGTAATTCCCACCGTTTGTGCATTCTAAAAGAAATATTTTTATTTACTCCATGTACATATTCACCTATGAATATGCATGGATATCATTGATATTAATTATTGAAATTAATTTCTATGAATAGAAAGATGCATATTGGAAATCTTTTTATTATAAAAGTGTTGTTTTCATTGAATTTAAATTCTATGCATAGAAAGATGCATATTAGAATTTTTTTAATATAAAAGTGTTATTTTCATTGAATTTAATTTATATGCATAGAAAGATGCATAATGGAAATTTTTATTATAAAAGTATTATTTTCATTGAAATTGATTTTATGCATAGAAAGATGCATAAAGGATTTATTTTTTTTAAAGTATTATTCTCATTAAAATTGATTTTATGCATAGAAAGATGCATAAAGGATTTATTTTTCTTTCAAAAGTGTTATTTTCATTAAAATTGATTGTATGTACTAAAAGTGGAATGTGATGTGATGTAAATGGATGAGGATGCGATGTGAATGTGATGTGATAAGATGTGAATGTGATGTGATAAGATGTGAATGTGATGTGAATGAATGGATGTGGATAGATGTGAATGTGAATGAATGAATGGATGTGGATGAATGTGATGAGCTGTGAATGGATGTGGTGTGATATGGATGGATGTGGATGTGATGTAATCTGGATGGAATAAATGAGATGTGATGTGGATGGATGTGAACGAGATGTGATAAGATGAGGATGGATGTGACGAGATGTGAATGAATGTGGTGTGATATGGATGGAGCACCTGCTCATATTTGTCAATGAGGGCATGGATCTTCTTGAGCACGATGACCTCAGTGCAAGGACTACATAAAGGATTTATTTTTATTTCAAAAGTGTTATTTTCATTAAAATTGATTCTATACATAGAAAGATGCATAAAAGATCTATTTTTGTTTCAAAAGTGTTATTCTCATTAAAATTGATTTTATGCATAGAAAGATGCATAAAGGATTTATTTTTCCTTCGAAAGTGTTATTTTGATTAAAATTAATTTTATGTAGAAAGATGCATAAAAGATTTATTTTTCCTTCGAAAGTGTTATTCTCATTAAAATTGATTTTATGCATAGAAAGATGCATAAAGGATTTATTTTTCCTTCGAAAGTGTTATTCTCATTAAAATTGATTTTATGCATAGAAAGATGCATAAAGGATTTATTTTTCTTTCAAAAGTGTTATTCTCATTAAAATTAATTTTATGCCTAGAAAGATGCATAAAGGATTTATTTTTATTTCAAAAGTGTTATTTTTCTTAAAATTGAATTTATGCATAAATAGATGAAAAAAAGGATTTTTATAAAAGTGTTATTCCCACTGAAGTTAATTTTTATGCATAAATAGATGAGTAAAGAATCTTTATATCAAAAATTACTATTCTCTTAAATTCTATGTTTAAATTCTATGAATAGATGTAATGAGATGTGATAAGAATCAGATAATTGTGAATGAATGGATGGGTTGTTGTGATGTGAATAGAGGTGAGGTGAATAGATGTGATGAGATGTGATGTGAATCAGATAGATGTGAATGGATGGATGGATGTGATGTGAATAGAGGTGATGAGATGTGAGGTGAATAGATGTGATGAGATGTGATGTGAATGGATGGATGGATGTGATGTGAATAGAGGTGATGAGATGTGAGGCGAATAGATGTGATGTGAATCAGATAGATATGAATGGATGGATGTGATGTGAATTGATGTGATGTGAATAGAGGTGATGAGATGTGAGGTGAATAGATGTGATGTGAATCAGATAGATGTGAATGGATGGATGGATGTAATGTGAATAGAGGTGATGAGATGTGAGGTGAATAGATGTGATGTGAATGGATGGATGTGATGTGAATAGAGGTGATGAGATGTGAGGTGAATAGATGTGATGAGATGTGATGTGAATAGAGGTGATGAGATGTGAGGTGAATAGATGCAACGAGATGTGATGAGAATCAGATTAGTGTGAATGAATGGATGGGTGGTTGTGATGTGAATAGAGGTGATGAGATGTGAGGTGAGTAGATGTGATAAGATGTGATGTAAATCAGATAGATGTGAATGAATGGATGAGATGTCATGTCATGTGAATCAGGACGTAAATGAATGATATGGGATATGAGTGGATGATATGTGATGAAAATGGATGTAAATGTATAAGTGAAGAATGGATGTGAATTTATATGTGAAAGAATTGATGTGAATGAGTATGTGAAAGAATGGATATAGATGTGTATGTGAAAGAATGTGATGTAATGGAAAGAGATGTGATGTGTCATAAATATATGTGGATTGAATGTGATGGATATGAATGAATGTGAATGTGATGGATATGAATGAATGTGAATGTAATGGATATGAATGAATGTGAATGTAACGAATATGAATGAATGTGAATATGATAGATATGAATGAATCTGATGTGATGGGATGTGAATCGGGATAGATGTGAATGAATGAGATGTGAGGTAAAATGAATGAGATGTGATGTGAGTGAATGTGATGTGGTCTGAATGGATGCGATGTGATGAAATGGAAAATGATGTGTTGAGAATGGGAATACACATGAAATAAATGAGAATTGATGTGAAACAATGTGGAAAGACGAGAGTTTGTTATAGAAACTAGATTTATGACCTGTTTTTAAATGGCTGTTTTATGTCAAGAATGCTAGGGAAGCATTTTGATCATCTTGTGAATGAGGTTATGGAGACCTAGTCTGATAAAGTTGCAACACTTGGACGGAGAGTGAATGGAGGACATCTCGCGTAGCAAGGTCGGCTGAGGTCTTGACGGATTAAAATGGTGAGCTTCCGGTACGGTGGATGAGGGACCAAGGAAACGGCCTATGAGTGAAGTGCTAGGTCACCTGTGAAGGATCCTAGAGTGTGGTGAACATACGGTGCTTGGGCTTTGGGTCGCACCCGCTACCCACACGTGCATCGAGGAAGATACTAGAACAAGTAGTAAGAGTTGTTTTCTGAATTCGGGCATGGATCTGGTTGATTGATCTTGCTGGTTCTCAATGGATGAGTCCATGGCTCTTTTATATGGATCCATTGGTTGACCTTACCGATCTTCAACAGAGATTCCATTTTGATATGTGAATATATTGCCAGTTACTATGAGCTAGGAACTATCGAAAAGGCCCCCTGTTTGAGTGGACAGGTGGTGAGCGTTCTGGTTGCCAATGATGCCATACGTACACCGATGAAGGAATGATTGGAATTAAGGATTCAACTAGAGATTTTGAGGATTATGATCAGTGATTCTATGATTTCATTAAATTATTGTTTTAAAGACAGCTGATTCTGTGAGAAAGGCAATTTCATATTGGGTGTGTAAGTGGTGTGACTAATTTTAAGTTTGCATGAATACCCAGCTAGGGGGCCTGGGAACCCTTTTTCATGGTACCTGGGACAAAACCTAACCAAATTCTTAATTGGATCCCATCACTATAGTGGTTGGGCAGTTGGCTAACCCACAGGACTGGGTGGATGGGGTTAGAGGCTAGACTGATGGATCCCTAAATTGAGTCAATTCTATTATGGTACGATAGATGAAGTAAATCCTGGACAAAAATTGTTCTATGGAAAAGAATCAACAGTTGTGCCTCTTAATGAGGAAAAAAACGTTGGTCTCTATGATCCAAGTGCAATCTTTTCCCTGATTTGACTATGGGACTTATGGGTTTGGTCAGATCAGTTCAGTTAGTTAAGGCTTTTGACTACGTTAGAGAAAAATTATCCTAGAGGAATCGCCCGCCGTGCTTTCCGGGCAAGGGAAGTTTTTTCGGGTTCGGTTTTGGAAGAATCGATGGATTAGTCTCTTGTGTCCGGATATCCGTGGTGAGGCCCCGAGTGAGGGACCCTGCCCGCACAAGAAGTGCTACTTCCGCTGCTAGCACCCCTGAATTCGTCGCGTGATGGGGACAGGGATCTTACAATGTGGAAAGTGACAAGAGATCTAGGATTACCTTGCTGCCTTCTTACAGTTTTCCCTGTGTAGAGACCCTAATAGAATTAGCAAATTCTTTTGGCCATAACTCTCTGATAAAAACTTTGAATAAGGTTGCATAACCAGTCAAAAGAATCGGAAGGCATCTAGTCTACAAGCTAGCGCGGGTAGAATATGTAAACGTGCCATCTTTAGAAACGCGTTGCTTTTCCATATTTTTAGTATGCATGGACTCTAAATATGTAAAAATACTCTAAATATGACCTCCTATCACCTAAATGCGAATTTCTATTTTTGGAGATACTTATCTCTTAATAGAACTACTCTTGTCTTCTTATTTCTTTTAGGATATTTGGAGCTAATATTTTTATTCTAACACTTTCCTAATGTTTCTAGCCTTATTGTCTCACTCTTCTCTAAGTGCACTCTCTTTTCTTATTGAAATCTATATTAAAAGAGACACATACATGGCTTGGGAGGGACCTTACAATCTCCCCCACTTAAAAGATTCGAGATGTCCTCATCTCGTGAGCTGGGGTAGTATCTAATTAAATCCTCCTGTCTCTTTCAAAGTGGTGTCCCCACTAGGTAAAAATCTTCTTTTATCTAAACATTGTTCTTAAAGAGTCCCTTATTTCATGTGTTTGGCTCGTTTTGTTATGCCTCGAAAAGGTCTTTATTATTCTAAAGTTAATTGGCCTTATTATCCTAATTTCATGCATATCCATATACCTCTCATATGATATGAACCTTGGAATTCCTTATTCTATACCCCCATGTAATATGGTACTTAACAATTTGTCACGGAAAAACGTAAGGGAATCAATCCTTTACGCAATCTAACCTATGATAGAAATTTCATAATCTTAGTATCGTCTTGTAGAATACCTCTATTCATCATACACATTACTTCACATGAATCTTGTACCAATCCTCTTCTATTTACTCATAGAAATACTTGTTGAATTCGATTACGTAGCTAAGGGTGGGCTTGACTTTCCTCTTGAATTAGGGGACCTCTTCTTGATTAACATGGAAGGACTCATGTCCTTCTTGACACTTTCCAAAACTTTATCATAGTCTTTGGCTATAATTATGGCTTCTAAAATAGAGGATGGTTTTGCATTCTTGACGAGGTTATTCAATGGTAGATTAAGCTTCCAAATGAATCGATGGAGAAGAGTTACCTGATCCATCTCCTGGAGCTAATTGGAGAAGTTTAGCAAGATTTTGGTGGTATTCTTCTAGGGTATTCCCTTCTTGGGTTAGCTCCAAAAATTCATTCATTTATCCTCTCGAAATCCTGGAGGACAAAACCTTTCACAAAGGTGTACTTTCATGGCATCCCATAACTGATTCTGGTTCCAGTGGTTAGATTGATAACAATGCTTCCAACTAATTTGGCATTTCTTACAATTTTTAGACGCGAGCAAGGGTGAAATTGCTTCGTTCATTGTATCCATTAAAAGTTCAAAACTATCAAATACTTATCATAGCACCACATTTGAAGGTAGTCAGGATTAATACATCTGAGATCTTCATTTTTTTGAGAATTACACATTTGGTGCCTTAGGATTGACATATCCAAAGATTATTAGGATTAACACGTCTGAGATGATTAGTTTTCTGAAAATTACACATCTAGTATCTTGGGATTATCACATCTAATAGCATGATCCTTTGGGAATTACACATCCGAAGTTAGACCCATGTTTGTCTGAGATGGGTTCAAGATCTTGGATGATCGTCCTAGTGTAAAGCATCCAATGGATGGCATTCACACGTTAACTATTCAAACCTTAATGGAGTTATAATCTTAATAATTTATAATATGAAAGTTAATGAGATATATCCTGAAAATTTCTCTAAACAAAGGTCTATCCTTCTAGTCATTCAGTCTCTCACTAGTTTCTTAATTTGATCGCCCTATGTTTTTCCTCAAAAGGTCTCCTCCCCAATCTTATTTCTCAAATTTATTGTACAAATATCTTGCGTGTACACCCCCAAGATACAAGCACAGTTTCATAGGATGATTTTCTCAACATGTGAGGATATTCAAATCACTTCTATGGCCATTAGAGATGATTGATTCGTCCTCATATGATAAACAATCACTTGTTTTAATCCCTTGACATTTAACTATTGAAAAATAAATCTTAGGAATTGACCTGGCTCTGATACCACTTGTAAGATTCCCCTCTTCCAAAATAGGGGAACACTAAGTCTTAACTTGGAGAAAATTTCCTACTCATCCACACCTTGACCATGAAGAGATTCAAGGATACGATTCATAGGTAAGATCTAGTCCTATCGCGCAGGAGGAGCGTGATCTTCTAAACATCAAATCACCCATAGGGTAATTGATCATAATTTGGGCAACTACTAGTCTTGATTCCTAGAGAACACTTTTTTCCTCATCCATGCAAGGCACAGCCGCCCCGCTGGCCTAGTCTTCTAGAATAGAATTTCCCGAGAACCTATTTATCTGGCGTAGGGCTTTCACTTAATCTGTTGGAAAGCTACCCGACTAATCGGGTCCACCTGTTCGTAGGATGGTGCCATCAGGGCATTCCATCCTCCCACTTTCCACCCTACTCATGCGTCAAATTTGTTTTCTAATTAATCTTACCACACTGTTTGACATAAATATGTAAAATTACTCTAAATACGACCTCCTATCACCTAAATGCGAATTTCTATTTTTGGAGATACTTATCTGAACGAGCCTTTGAATATTCTAGTGAAGAATGCCAAGCCAGTTTCCATGGGCGAAGCAGTGTGGATGGCAAAGGATTTCGCCAAGGCCTTTGATGTCAAGGTCCCGCCGAAGCCAGCACCATCATCTTTCAAAAGATTTCTAGCTCCAGAAGATGATTCCAACTTTCCACCGCCTACGAGACAACAAGGTCAAACTCAGGATATGGGAAGTTCCAGAATGGAAGAAAGGTCTTTTTCTCGGAACGCAATCCCCTAGAATTCAACTTCCAGAAGTTTCACCCTTGTGAACAAAGAAGTGAAATGCTATAACTGTCAAGGATTTGGACATCGTAGTATGGATTGCCCAACTCCTTTTGGATCAAAGTTTTCGGGGCAGGGAAGTCAGGGACCAAGATTTCAGACTCCAGCTCCTTCCTTCCAGAGTAATCAAGTTCCTTTCCGTCAAATCAGGGAAATCCCAGAGGTAGACCCTCTAACCAACCCTCACAGTTTCAATCCAAAGTAATGCAAGACCTCTGCCTCAGAATAGGGGAAGTCAAAGAGAGATGTTTCCAAATCAGCCATCCACTTCCAATGCAGTAACGCTGGAAGTGATTGAAGAGAAAGAAGATGAAAGAGATTATACTCCACCTACGAGATGAGGACATCTCGCGTTTTTTAAGTGGGGTAGGATGTAAGATTCCTCCCTCTAGCTTTTGAGGTGTAAAGCTGTAAGAACCTCCCCTTCTATTCTTGTAATTATTTCCCTCTCTAAAATAGAAGAAAGATCTTGTTTTACCCTGTTTTGGCCTAGAGAGAGAAAATGTCTAAAGAGATAATCCAAAATTGAGATATTTTTGGATATAAAAATCCTCCTAGTGTCTAAAATGGATTCCCCTGAAACAAAAGTTCAAAATGAACTTTCCAATGTGCATTAGGAATTAATTGAAAATGGTATAAGGGACCTTAGCCTAAGGATCTACATTTTCAGAAATTTTTGGATTATTGTCCAATTAAGGTTCCAATGGGCCAATTGGATTAATCCAAGTGTTGGGATGAGATAAATCCAAAAGAATAAAAGAAAATATTCAAAAATGAGTAAATGCTCACATAAGATGAAGAGTTGACTGAGTACAAGGTTTATTAGTTAAAAATTATGAGATATTACTAAAAAAATGAGATATTTTAGAATAAGGATGCATTTTTGACACCTTGGTAAGGAAAGGGGGACTCTTGAGGTAGGTGCCTTCTTTACATGTGTGGAAGGGTTTTTAATTCAAAAAAATTGTGATATTTTTATCTCTCCTCTCTCTTGGATCAAACCAAATAAAAAAGGGAGCCAAATTGAGTCAAACTGGACCTGGAAAATTCTAGAACCTAGTTGGACTTGGTTAGTGGCCTCCCTCACCTATAAAAAGACCCTCAATCATTTGTAATTGGATATGGGAGCTATACCATGTTAGTATTATATTAAAATAATCATATTTTCTATTATCCCTTAAATTTTCCTCTCTCTCTCTCTTGGGAGCTTGGAGCTCTCTCTCTCTACAACAACTCTTAAAGTTGCTCTTCTCCTCTTGGTGGACCAATTGATTGGTCGGGGGCTTCACTGCAATTAGAGAATCAAGCCAAACTTGGAGGTAAAATTAAAATTTATGGTTTTTTTAATTTTCCAAATAACTTTCTTCTTCTCAACCCCTCTCAAGCTTGAGAATCTTTCTAAATGATTGTTTTAATTCAAATCAAGCTTTCCCTAAAAGTCTTAATGTTTAATTAAGAGAAAGTTAATGTTTATGCTTATTTGTAATGCTTTCTTTAAGTAAATCTCTCTCTCTAAAAGAATAAATCTCTCTCTCTCTAAAAGAATAGCGATCTTACTAAATCCCTTGAAAAAGGATGCTTCTCAATTATAGTCTCTTAATTCAAAGCTAAACTCTAGTCTTGATAAGCTAGAGATTAAGAAAATGATACTTTCATGATTTTGTGCTATTAAAATAATGGTAAATTCTTTTAGATTATTTATGAGTAGTTAAAAACTACTCTAGTTCATTCTAAATGAGAAATGGATTATCCTAACAATTTGGAAAAAGAGGAATGTTGAAATTAGCTTAATCTAGTGGGATAATAATGGTTATGTTTAATTTTATGGTTAAAATTATGATTTAAATTCATAGTTTGATTTTAAGCATAATAGAGGAACTACTATCATATTTTCATTACAAGCTTTTATTCTTTTAGAAAAAAATTGAGAATTATCAGTAATAGCAGCGAAGCTATGGTAAAATTTTTAGAAAATAATACATATCTTATTTTTATGCATAATGCTAAAGGAGGACTTCCTACCATATTCTAGTATTAGACATCCTATGCAAAAAGATTGATTTTCATCTATTCATGTGAGATAACTTTTTTTGTAGTTATGCATAATTAATTGATTATGAGAAAAGAGTAATTTTTGGTAAAATTATTTTTATGCAAAAAGAGGAATTTCCATGATATTTGAGATCCAAGTAATTAAATGGTAAAAGAGGAATTTTTGGTAAATTTATTTTTATGCAAAAATAGGAATTCCCAACCATGATATTTATTTTTATGCAAAAAGAGGAATTCCCAACCATGATATTTGAGATCCAAGTAATTAAATGGTAAAAGAGGAATTTTTGGCATAATTCAAATTATGAGTATTTATCAAAAGTGGAATTTTGAGTATTATTAATTTTATTGAGAAATATGGGTAGAATTGATTTTTGTAAATCCCATGAATCTTTTACTTAAAAAAAGAGTATTGAATATATTTTACTTGAGAAATTTGACAAAGAATATGAAAATATCCATCGAGAAAACTTGGATAATTCTTATTCAAAAAAGAGAATATGAAATCCTTGGGAGGATCGAGGATCCAATGAGTGAACGGAAGTTTAGATTTAGTTCTTACTAATGAAGCTTAAGGAATGAAAATACAATATGTAAATGCTCTTTCTGAGTTTTTACTATTCAATTTTGATAAGGTTTATTTTCCCTTTTTAAACCTTTGACAACACTCTGATACTACGTAGATTCAATGGGATCGAGAAAAAGTACTTTTAACTAGGCCAAATAATTGGCAGAAACTTAGAAAAGTCCTATCAGTATCGAAAGTAGAAAATGATACTAAAAGTGGATGTGATAAGATGTGGTGTGGATCTGAATGAATGTAAATGAATGTGATGGGATGTAAATGGATGCGATGTGATTAGATGAGATGTGAATGTGATAAGATGTGAATGTGATGTGATGAGATGTGAGTGGATGTGATGAGATGTGGATCAGAGGTGTGATGTGATGTAAATGGATGTGGATGAGATGTGATGTGATGTAAATGGATGTGGATGTGGATGTGAATGTGATGAGATGTGATGATATGTGAAAGGATGTGATGTGATGTAAATGGATGAGAATGAGATGTGATAAGATAGATGTGCATGTGAATGAATGGATGGATGTGGATAGATGTGAATGTGAATGAATGAATGGATGTGGATAAATGTGATGAGCTATGAATGGATGTGGATAAATGTGATGAGCTATGAATGGATGTGGGGTGATATGGATAGAAGTGGATGTAGATGTGGATGTGATGTAATGTGGATGGAATGAATGTGGTGTGATATGTATAGATGTGGATGTGATGTGGATGGATGTGAATGAGATGTGATAAGATGAGGATGGATGTGACAAGATGTGAATGAATGTGGGATGTGAATGGGTGTGATGGAGGTGATGAGATGTGAATGGATATAATGTGATGTGGATCTAGTTAGATGTGAATGGATGAGATATGATGTGGATAGATGAGATGTGATATGATGTGGACTTGGGTAGATGTGAATGGGTGTGAAGTGATGTGTAAATAGATGTGAACGTGATGTGATGATATGTGGATGTGATGTGGATCTGAATGAATGTAGATGGATATGATGTGATATGAATGGATGAGATGTGATGTGGATATGTTGTGATGTGATGTGATGAGGATAGATGTGGATAGATGTGATGAGATGTAATATGATGTGATTGGATGAGAATCGATGAAGACAATGGTAATACATATGACTGGATGTGGAATAAACAATGTGAAATAGAAGAATTTGGAATAACGAGACATAATTTGGAATAATGTGGAAAGACGAGAGTTCGTGAGAAATTGTATTTATCTTGTTTTTCCCCACCGCCCACACCCCCTAAGCCATGTATGCATTCCCTAGGGGTACGTGAGATGTGTGGACACCCTTATCTGATATAGACCTTGGCTCCTGGGCATACAATGAGCAATTTCCTCATCAAATCCTATAAGAAATCACTCATATACCCCTCCTACCCTAGCATCAAGGAAAACACCATAAACCACTTACTGTGGCTCTCTACTCACATACATCTTAACCCACCACCCAACCATCCACATTCCTTTCTCCACCCACTCTTCCCCATGCCCCTCTACAACCATCCCCCTCTTCCCCTCACCCCCCCACCCTCCCATTTTCCTCAACCACTATCCACCTCCCCCACCCACCTCAATCCTCCCCTCTTCCCCATAGAGCAACACTTCTTGATTTACTAAACACAGGAGATCCCACTTAACCACCACCGATTTCTTTCAATCTCTCCCTTTAGTGTGTCCATGATCATCCACTGGGCTGCTCATGCCTCCTTTGTACCACGACATCGAATTACCGCCTTGCTCATCACTATGGGGACCTTAGGCAAACCCTCTGCTCACGCCAAATGGCACTTTTATGATGCATTGAGGGGGATTGGGAGGTGGTCCGCCAACATACTCTTGCATTCGTATGGTTGGGCAGTGATGCTTCAACATCATTAGGAGACCTTCGGACATCTTTTGGGCCTTGTATGGATTCCTAATTTTTAGGGATTAAGGCTAATTTTATGCTTTCTTAAGGAGACATGGTCAATCAAGAGGCCCACTTGGAGCCTATAATTTGAGCTTCTAGCCCATAACTCTCCTATAAAAATAGGGTCTAATGTTGTCATTCTCTCTCCTCTTCTCTTTCTGCCAAGCTCGTAACTAGGGGGGGGACAAAATGGATATAAAAATTTTCATTTTGTAAGTTTTATACTTTGAAACTGATCCTAGACCCATATATATGTAGAACATGCAATTTTTAACCTTGATTTTTCCCTAAAACCCACTCTATCTCACCATTGAATGCCTCCACCTTTTTCTCCTTCATTTATTTCCTCCACTCCCACCAAATCAACCAAATCAGTGTGGAAAGCCTTGAGATGTATATATCCCTTCATTCTTATCTAATATCTTAGAAGAGAAGGTTAGATTGCAATGGTCTTTCAGAGGAAGAGACCAAAACTCCATAGCTTTTCTTTTAAAGAAAGAATAGTATGCCGTAGCCCTGCAAGAGAAGGCTATCTTGCCATAGGAGGAGGCCACCTAGACCAGTTTCAGCTCTAGCCCTAAATTTATCTTAGAAGTGGGTACCAAAAGAAGGCCCCAAAACAATATTCTTACACGCAATGCCTTCTTCTTCAGCTTGTTCATGGCCGAAAACTGCTTCAGCCTGGAACGCACTACGTCACCAAGTGGAATGTCAGGGGCTTTTTTGGTATTCTGAAGCCATGGATGATCTGCATGATTTGCGAAAGAGAGAAAAGTCAGAGTGATAAATCTTGGGGATGATCGGATGATTTCAATCGTAAGAGAAGATATTAGAAGACTCTCTATTCTCATATATCAAGTTCTGAAACTCTTATTAACAAGCAAAGACAACGATAAACGATAAATTTCTATAAGGTATATATATATATATTTTGTTTTTCAATTATATATCATTCTTAGGGGTTGAGGTATGGCCCTGGCTTCTCTATTAATTGTTAATAGTAATCTATTGAGACGAGTGATTGTGATGCTTGCTAGTTCTGAGGGCCTAGGCTAGTGCGGTGAATTAGCCCACCCTAGTGTGTAGACATCCCTCTGAGGGGCGAAAGGATCAACCGACGGAGCTTGAGAGGGCGACGGGTTGTCTTGAGTCCTCGCCAAGTGGCCGACAATGATGGGATGTATGGTCCCGTAGGGTTTTGCCCAGCATGTAGAGGCTAGAAGGTCGAATTCTAGATCATTGGCAGTATAAAGGAAAAGAATAAGAGAGCTAGTTTGGCTTGTATGGAATTGATTCTTGTATAAACTTTTTATATATATATAAATCTTGTCTTTGGCATTATTTTAGTGTGAAAAAAGGCTATTTTAACGAACCTTGTGAAAAGGGCCTTAATTAAGGAACATGTTTATTTATGTCAAACAGTGTGGTAGGATTAATTAGAAAACAAATTGACGTGTGAGTAGGGTGGAAAGTGCGAGGATGGAATGCCCTAATGGCACCACCCTACGGACAGGTGGATCCGATTTGTCGGGTAGCTTTCCAACAGATTAAGTGAAAGCCCTACGCCAGATAAATAGGTTCTCGGGTAATTCTATTCTAGAAGACTAGGCCAGCTCGACGGCAGCTGTGCCTTGCATGGATGAGGAAAAAAGCGTTGCCTCTACGAATCAAGACTAGTAGTTACCCAAATTATGATCAATTACCCTATGGGGGTAGAAGATCGCGCTCCCACTGCGGGATAGGACTAGGTCTTACCTATGAATCATATCCTTGAATCTCTACATGGTCAAGGTGTCGATGAGTAGGAAATTTTCTCCAAGTCAAGACTTAGTGGACTATCTTAGGTGTTTCCCCTATTTTGGAGGGGGGAAACCTTACAGTTTCACATATCATCACATCTCATCACATCCACATCCACATCCACATCCACATCCATTTACATCACATCACATCTCATCCGCATCTATTTACATCACATCATATCTCATCCACATCTCATCACTCACATCCACTCACATCTTATCACATCACATTCACATCTTATCACATCACATCACATATTATCACATCACATTTACATCATATCACATCACATTCACATCTCATCTAATCACATCGCATCCATTTACATCCCATCACATTCATTCAGATCCCCATCACATCTTATCACATCCACTTTTAGCACCGTTTTCTACTTTCGATACTGATAGGACTTTTCTAAGTTTCTGCCAATTGTTTGGCCTAGTTAAAAGTACTTTTTCTCAATCCCATGGAATCTATGTAAGGTTCCCCCCATCCAAAATAGGGGAAACACTTAAGATAGTCCACTAAGTCTTAACTTGGAGAAAATTTCATATTCATCGACACCTCGACCATGTAGAGATTCAAGGATACGATTCATAGGTAAGACCTAGTCCTATCTCACAGGGGGAGCGTGATCCTCTAAAAATCAAATCACCCATAGGGTAATTGATCACATGAATTGGGAAACTACTAGACTTGATTTCTAGAGACAACGCTTTTTTCCTCATCCATGTAAGGCATAGCCGCTGGCCTAGTCTTCTAGAATAGAGTTGCCCAAGAATCTATTTATCTAGCGTAGGGCTTTCACTTAATCTGTTGGAAAGCTACCTGACTAATCGGGTCCACCCGCCCATAGGATGGTGCCGTCGGGCATTCTATCCTCCCACTTTCCACCCTACTCACGCGTCAATTTGTTTTTTAATTAATCCTACCACACTGTTTGACATAAATAAACATGTTCCTTAATTAAGGCCCTTTTCACAAGGTTTATTAAAACAACTTTTTTCCACAATACAATAATGCCAAAGACAAGATTTATTTTTTTAAAAAATTATACATGAATCAAGCCAAATCGGCTTTCTTATTCTTTTCCTTTATACCGCCAATGATCTAGAATTCAGCATTCCAGCCTCTACATGCTAGGCAAAACCCTACGGAACCATACACCTCATCGTCGGCTGCTGTGGCGAGGACTCAAGCCGGCCTGTCGCCCTCTCATCACATCCATTGCTCAATCCTCCCCCTCCTCAGAGGGATGTCTGCACACTAGGGTGGGCTTATTCACTGCACTAGCCTGGGCCCTCAGAACTAGACAGCATCATAATCTCTCGCCTCAATCGGCAAACCTTATTCTCCCAAAGGTATGAGGCATACCTTGGGCCATTTTCGAGCTTTGCTAACGATGCCGCCTGGCTACACAAGCATGGAATGGAGTTAGCATCGAAGCCAGGAAAACTTGCACTTTTTAAAAATAACATTTCAATACAATTCATTGAATATAGTATCACTCAATTCATAGTTTCATACAATTTTATTTTATTATTTCAAAAGGAAAAGATACACATTTATTAACACTAATATAAAAAAAACTCTTCTTTAAAAGATAACCAAGCTACCCTAGTCACCATTTCCTTGAGGGGCTTGTAACGGGAGAGTTGGGGCCGCATTGGGAGCATCTTCCCTAATCTCATTGTTGTGCGTTCCTCTCGAGAGGCAATATTTTGACGTTTTCAAGATGGGGCCATTTTGGATGTTGTCTTGTAGGGCTTGCTATCGCAGTCGAAACACTCTAGTCAGATCTCAATTCTGAGATCGTTTGCTCACCGTATTAGCAAAAGATCACAGCGCATGAACCTTCTCTAAGGCCAAAACCTCTTGCTAAAGTCCACGCAAATGGGGGGGGATTGTGAGATGTCCTTAACACAAAAACATTTTTGTTGAAGGGGAGAAGGGCTGCTGTAAGTCTCTTCACATGGGGGGGGGAAGAAGAGTTAAGGACACTGCCTCCTAGCAAGAGGGGGATAGAGGAAAATTGCCTTATCTGAAAAGTGGCAAATGAGGGGGTGTGGAGAGGGGTGGCTACAAGGGGGGGCTGTACTATAGCAAGTACAATGCACAGGGATAGACGCGGTATGGACGACGGCACAGCAGAACATAAGCTACGCAAAAATGTGTGCTACCCATGGAGCACCCCGGGGGTTTATATAACTGTGGGGTACGGGTACGGGCGGTGCGCAAAGCAAGGATGAAAGGACAGTGTACCAGCAAAGGCTGTAGATCAGTGGCCTGCATGGCTCAGGCGGAAAGGTACGGTGTCGATTAATAGGGAAAGGAGTGGTACGCATGTACCGTTCAGGGGTAGCATGGGCATCCACGTAGCGGTACGTGTGGACCACACAGTACAGTGGGTGGCCGTCCTTTGGTTCTTGTGCGGCCATCGTACACGGGCACCCTGGTTAGTGTGTACAGTTCAAATTTTGGGGTGAGGTTCCTAAATTTGGGGCTCTGGCCTCGATTTGCGTGCTAGACCACCCCGGGGGTGAATTTGTTTAATCCGGGATGTTCCCTTAGTCATTGGGGTGCAGACCGTTTGTCAATCGGACGCCCGGTCGTGCATTTATGGTAAAATTACATGCAGATTCCAAATTTGGGCTTAGAATTTGAAGATTCTAAGTAAAAATGGCTCATTTAATAAAATCATTGATTTTTATACCATAAAAACTCATAAATTCATCTATTACATGGACATTTCTTTATTAGTGAAGATCGGTATGTTACATCCTCCCCCCCTTAAAGAAATCGAGATGTCCTCATCTCGTCCATGAATTGGGGATAATCCTTCAAGAGTGTAGCTTCATCTTCCCAAGTTGCATCCCCTTTAGGGTAATCTTTCCACCGTACTAGATGTTCTACAAGAGTTCTATTTCGGAGTTGCCTTTCCCTAGAATCTTTTGATCCTACTGGGCTATAATTCAAGGACTCCTTGAGTAGGGATTACAACTTGTTCATCATCGAGGATATGATCGAGACTGGGTACATAAGGTTTTTACAAACTTACATGAAATACATTGTGAATGACATTACAGTAAACTCATAGTGGCCCCCATAACGGGTATTGAAGGCTATCTTGGGTATATCTGCTTCCTTGATTTTGATCTGATAGTATCGAGACCTCAAATCTATTTTTGAGAAGACTTTAGCTCCATGAAGTCTGTCAAGTTTGTCGATGTGAGGTATAGGATACTTATTCTTGACAGTGACTTGATTTAGCCCTCGATAATCTATGCAGAGGCGGAGAGTTTCGTCCTTCTTTTTTTGGAAAAGAACAGGTGCCCCCCAAGGAGAGCTACTGGGGTGTACGAATCCTTGCTCAATGAGTTGGGAAAGTTTCTCTTTAAGTTCAATGGCTTCAGGAAGGGACATTTTATAGGGCGTTTTTGAGACGGGATGAGCTCCAGGGATCACCTCGATTTCGTGATCGACTTCTCGAGGAGGCGGTAGCCCTGTAAGCTTGTCAAGGAAGATGTCAGAGAATTCTTGGAGCCAAGAGGGTTCTGTCTCCTTACTAGGTTCAATGGCTTTGTTGAGCTTGACTAAGAAAACTTGCTGACCCTTATGTGTTCCCTTGAGAAGATGTTTTGTCTTGACTACCCTAGATTTAGGTTTTCCTATTATCCCCTGAACAGATATTACTTGGCCATGCTCATTTTCAAAAGTGATACTCCCCTGGTTACAATGAATGCTAGCTTTGTTTGTAATTAACCAATCCATCCCAAGGATTCCATCATAAATTCCTAATGGCAATACTCTAAAGTGGCCAATGAGTTTACTCATTACCTAGCTCAAAATCAAGGTTTCCTACAGAGTGGCAAGATGCTTCTTTCCCACTGGGTAACTCTACAGTCATTCTTCTAGCTATTTTTTGACCCAAGTTTAATTTTTGAAAACACCTAGGAGAAAGAAATGAATGGGTACTACCACAATCAATCAAAAGCTAGAATGACTTACCGTGATGAGTGGCTGGGATTTGGATTACACCAAATTCTTTATTCGGACCTTGGTGTTCTACTGCCGCATGGACGGTGGTGCGCTCTTCTTCAGCCATTTCCAAGGTCGGTTCTTCACTTATAATACAGGCGGTCCTGGCAACTGCTCCTCCACGGCCTTTACCACGTCCACCGCCTCTTGCACCTTGGTGGATAGGGGTTCCATGGCCTTGATTTCCTCTGCCACCTTGGGGAAATGTTGTTGCCCTCTTGGGACAGTTGGCCCTAACGTGTCCCGGCTCATTGCACTCAAAACATAGAGGGCCTTCTCTGGAAGAAGCAGCATATGAGCAGGGGACAAAAGAGTTGCTTTGTCGCCCTTTGTTGTAGTAGGGAAAATTTTATTAGGGTTTCTTGTAGGGTTGATCTTTAGGATTTGCCTCAGGGTAAGATCTCTTTTGAGGCTTATGTTTGTCAGTCCTCATTTCTTTCACAAGGGGCTTTGCTTGTATGAGAGCATCCTGTAATGTGCTTGGCCTCATTGCTTCAAGGTTAGAATCTAAGGGTTCATTTAACCCTTTGGCAGAAACGAGCCACTTGCTAGGAAGTAGTCATAGCTGGGGCATACTTCCGAAGAGTGATAAATTTGGAATAGTAGTCCTCAAGAGTTAAGCTGCACTGCCTAAGACTAAAAAACTCATTCATCTTATTGATTCATGGGATGGGGGAAGATATCTTTCCTTCACGGCCTGCTTGATGTCTTCCCACGTTTGCGAATGCTCGGTGACTCCCTTGTCACGACACCACTGTTTCCACCAGAGTTTAGCATCTCCGATGAGGCGAAACCATGCAAGCATAGACTGATTTGCTACTCCAGTACCAGCGGTGGGCAGAGAAATAATCGTCCATCGCTTCAATCCAGACTTCAGCATCCTTCTCAATCTTTGAACCTTCTCCTTTAAAGGAGGGAGGTTGCATTTGCTTGAGCAGGAGCTTCTTCTCTTGGATATCAGTGTAAAGCGCATTGGGAAGTGGAGGGTGATCATCCTGGTCATCATTGTAAAAACAATTTTTAGATTACAAGATTCATACTTGCACAACGCATATTTTGGAGAGTAAAACATTGAAATCATTTTATTTCCAAATATTTACAAGGACGAGTTTTATTACAAAGATCTGAGACTAATATAACTAGTCTTATTTTCCATCAAGGGAAATTCCTAAGCTTGACTATGATATAAGGGTAGAGTGGTCCACATAGGTGAAGTATGGGGGTTTCGCTGTAGTTTCTAAGACTCTAAAAATTGATGGTAAGGGTGGTAGACTCTGGATTGGGGTCGGTCCCAACACAGCTACTCTGTTAGCAGGTAAGACCTGCATCACTTGGTCATACACTTAGTGATCTTGAGGTATGCGAATCCCATCTATAGTAACAGAGGTGTCGGCCTCGAAGTACAGAGGTGTCGGCCCTTGGAGTACCGACGAACCAAAATAAACGGATCATCCTCAACTTTTCAATCCAACGAATCTGCTTTAGGTCGGTGGTAAGGTTGCCAATTCGATCTGCTCGGATGAAGAAATATCTCGGCACTCCAGAAATCTCTACCCCATCCTCTTTCAATACGAGAGAAATGAGGGAGGGACATCTTCTCTAGTATCTGCACCATGGTGTCACGGAACTCAAAATTTGAGGAGTGACTAGCAGTCTCGAAGATGCATTGGAAAACTAGAAACTTCGAGTAAGCATCTTCCTCTTCCTACAATCATTCAAACATCAATTCAACTTGTTTTTAGTAGGATGTTTTTATTAATTAGCATTATATTAGGTAAAACATACATTGAATAACAATCCTTAAGTGGCAAGTCCTAGGAGCTAAGATCGGCTTTGATACCAATTGTAAGGTTCCCCCCTTCCAAAATAGGGGAAACACTTAAGATAGTCCACTAAGTCTTAACTTGGAGAAAATTTCCTATTCATCGACACCTCGACCATGTAGAGATTCAAAGATACGATTCATAGGTAAGACCTAGTCCTATCCCGCAGGGGGAGCGTGATCCTCTAAAAATCAAATCACCCATAGGGTAATTAATCATGAATTGGGCAACTACTAGACTTGATTTCTAGAGGCAATGCTTTTTTCCTCATCCATGCAAGGCACAGCCGAGTTGCCCAAGAATCTATTTATCTAGCGTAGGGCTTTCACTTAATCTGTTGGAAAGCTACCCGACTAATCGAGTCCACCCGTCCATAGGATGGTGCCGTCGGGGCATTCCATCCTCCCACTTTCCACCCTACTCATGCGTCAATTTATTTTCTAATTAATCCTACCACATTGTTTGACATAAATAAACATGTTCCTTAATTAAGGCCCTTTTCACAAGGTTTGTTAAAACAGCCTTTTTTCACAATACAATAATGCCAAAGACAAGATTTATTTAAAAAAAAGTTTATACATGAATCAAGCCAAACCAGCTTTCTTATTCTTTTCCTTTATACCGCCGATGATCTAGAATTCAGCCTTCCAGCCTCTACATGCTGGGCAAAAACCTATGGGACCATACACCTCCGCTGGCGAGGACTCAAGCCGAGGACTCAAGCCCGCCTGTCGCCCTCTCAGGCTCCATCGCTCGATCCTCCCACCCCTCAGAGGGATGTCTGCACACTAGGTGGGCTTATTCACCGCACTAGCCTGGGCCCTCAGAACTAGACAGCATCATAATCTCTCGCCTCAATCGGCAAACCTTATTCTCCCAAAGGTACGAGGGATACCTTGGGCCATTTTCGAGCTTTGCTAACGACACCGCTTGGCTACACAAGCACGGAACGGAGTTAGCGTCGAAGCCACAAAAACTTGCACTCTTTAAAAATAACAATTTCAATACAATTCATTGAATACAGTATCACTCAATTTATAGTTTCATACAGTTTTATTTTATTTTAAAAAGAAAAAGATACACATTTATAAACACTAAAAAAAAAACTCTTCTTTAAAAGATAACCAAGCTAGCCTGGCCACCATTTCCTTGAGGGGCTTGTAACGGGAGAGTCGGGGGCCGCATTGGGAGCATCTTCCCTAATCTCATTGTTGTGTGCTCCTCCCGAGGTAATATTTTGATGTTTCCAGGATGGGGCCATCTTGGACGTCGTCTTGTAGGCCTCCCTGTCGCGGTCAAAACGCTCCAGTCAGATCTCAATTCTGTGATCGTTTGCTCACCGTATGAGCAAAAGACCACAGCGCATGAACCTTCTCTAAGGCCAAAACCTCTTGCTAAAGTCCACGCAAATGGGGGGGATTGTGAGATGTCCTTAACACAAAAACGTTTTTGCTGAAGGGGAGAAGGGCTGTTGTAAGTCTCTTCACACGCGCGGGGGGGGGGGGGGGGGGGGGGGGGGGGAAGAAGAGTTAAGGACACTGCCTTCTAGCAAGAGGGGGATAGAGGAAAATTGCCTTATCTGAAAAGTGGCAAATGAGGGGGTGTGGAGAGGGGTGGCTGCAAGGGGGGCGGCATAGCAGAGCATAAGCTACGCAGAAATGTGTGCTGCCCATGGAGCACCCCGGGGGTTTATATAATTGTGGGGTACGGGTACGGGCGCTGCGCAAAGCAAGGAGGAAAGGACGGTGTACCAGCAAAGGCTATAGATCAGTGGCTTGCATGGCTTAGGGGGGGGAAAGGTACGGTGTCGATTTTAACAGGGAAAGGAGTGGTATACATGTACCTTATCTGGTTAGGGGCAGCATGGGTGTCCACGTAGCGGTACGTGTGGACTACAGAGTGGGCGACCGTCCTTTAGTTCTTGTGTGCGGTCATCGTACGGGCACCCTGGTAAGTGTGGACGGTCCAAATTTTGGGGCGGGGTCCCCAAATTTGGGACGTTGACCTCGATTTGCGTGCTGGACCGCCCCAGGGGGTGATTTTTTTTTGTCTCAGATGTTCCCCTGGTCGTTGGGGTGCAGACCGTTCATCAATCGGACGCCCGATCGTGCATTTATTAAGGTTTAAAGGTCATCGCTTTTTAACTAAAAATAACCAAAATTTGCGTATAAGCTTCATCTAATGTCCGTTTTGGATGTTGTAAAATCCTATATTAGGGTAAAATCGCACGCAAATTCCAAATTTGGGCTCCAAATTTAAAGATTCTAAGTAGAAATGACTCATTTAATAAAATCATTGATTTTTATACCATAAAAACTCATAAATTCATCTATTACATGGACATTTCTTTATTAGTGATGAAGATGGGTATGTTACAATCTACATATCAGAGTGTTATCGAAGGTTTAAAAGGAAAAATAAACCTTATCAAAATTGAATAGTAAAAACTCAAAAAGAGCATTTACATATTATATTTTCATTCCTTAAGCTTCATTAATAAGAACTAAATCTAAACTTCCGTTTACTCATTGGATCCTCGATCCTCCCAAGGATTGCATATTCTCTTTTTTGAATAAGAATTATCCAAGTTTTCTTGATGGATATTTTCATATTCTTTGTCAAATTTCTCAAGTAAAATATATTCAATACTCTTCTTTTAAGTAAAAGATTCATGGGATTTACAAAAATCAATTCTACCCATATTTCCCAATAAAATTAATAATACTCAAAATTTCACTTTTGATAAATACTTATAATTTGAATTATGCCAAAAATTTCTCTTTTACCATTTAATTACTTGAATATCAAATATCATAGGAATTCCTCTTTTTGCATAAAAATAAATTTACCAAAAATTTCTCTTTTACCATTTAATTACTTGGATCTCAAATATCATGGGAATTCCTCTTTTTGCATAAAAATAATTTTACCAAAAATTACTTTTTTCTCATAATCAATTAATTATGCATAACTACAAAAAAAATTTATCTCACATGAATATGATGAAAATCAATCTTTTTGCATAGGACTAGAATATGGTAGGAAGTTTTAGCATTATGCATAAAAATAAGATATGTATTATTTTCTAAAAATTTTACCATAGCTTTGCTGCTATTACTGATAATTCTCAATTTTTTTCTAAAAGAATAAAAGCTTGTAATGAAAATATGATAGTAGTTTCTCTTTTATGCTTAAAATCAAACTATGAATTTAAATCATAAATTTAACCATAAAATTAAACATAACTATGATTATCTCACTAGATTAAGCTAATTTCAACATTCCTCTTTTTCCAAATTGTTAGGATAATCCATTTCTCATTTGGAATGAATTAGAGTAGTTTTTAACTACTCATAAATAATCTAAAAGAATTTACCATTATTTTAATAGCACAAAATCATGAAAATATCATTTTTTAAATCTCTAGCTTATGAAGCCTAGAGTTTAGCTTTGAATTAAGAGACTATCATTGAGAAGCATCCTTTTTCAAGGGATTCAGTCATAAATATGGCTATTATTTTAGAGAGAGAGATTTACTTAAAGAGAGCATTACAAATAAGCATCAAGATTGACTCTCTTAATTAAACATTAAGACTTTTAGGAAAAGCTTGATTTGAATTAAAACAATCATTTAGAAAGCTTCTCAAGCTTGAGAGGGGTTGAGAAGAAGAAAGTTATTGAGAAAAACCATAAAATTTGATTTTACCTCCAAGTTTGGCTTGATTCTCTAATTGCAGTGAAGCCCCCGACCAATCAATTGGTCCACCAAGAGGAGAAGAGCAACTCCAAGAGTTGTTGTAGAGAGAGAGAGCTCCAAGCTCCCAAGAGAGAGAAAAATTCAAGGGATAATAGAAAATATGACTATTTTAATATAATACCGGCATGGTATAGCTCCCATATCCACTTACAAATGACTGAGGGTCTATTTATAGGTGAGGGAGGTCACTAACCAAGTCCAACTAGGTCCTAGAATTTTCCAGGTTCAGTTGGACTCAATTTGGACAAGATTTGGACCAGTTTAGCTCCCTTTTTTATTTGGTTTGATCTAAGAGAGAGGAGAGAGAAAAATATCATAATTTTTTTGAATTAAAAACCCTATCACACATGTGAAAAAGGCACCTACCTCAAGAGCCCCCCTTTCCTTACCAAGGTGTCAAAAATGCATCATTATTTCAAAATATCTCATTTTTTTTAGTAATATCTCATAATTTTTAACTAGTAAACCTTGTACTCAGTCAAGTCTTCATCTTATGCGAGCATTTAATCATTTTTGGGTATTTTCTTTTATTCTTTTGGATTTATCTCATCCCAACACTTGGATTAATCCAATTGGCCCATTGGAACCTTAATTGGACCATAATCCAAAAATTTCTGAAAATGTAGACCCTTAGACTAAGGTCCCTTTTACCATTTTCAATTAATAGCTAATGTACATTGGAAAGCTCATTTTGAACTTCTGTTTTAGGGGAATCTATTTTAGACACTAGGAGGATTTTTATATCCAAAGATATCTCAATTTTGGATTATCTCTCTCTAGACATTTTCTCTCTCTAAGCTAAAACAAGATCTTTCTTCTATTTCAGAGAGGGGAATAATTACAAGAACAGAAGGGAAGGTTCTAACATCTTTACACCTCAAAAGCTAGAGGGAGGAATCTTACATCCCATTTGCTAATAGTTGGCGGTGCATGAAGTGTTCGTCGTGCCATGGGAGTGGGTGGGTGGGTGAGCAAGGAGGGGTGGTTGAGCAAGGAGCTGCAGGCTCCTGTGGTGTGTGAGTGTATGTGAGAGGCACTTGCTCTCTCTCTCTCTCTCTAAGTTGTGAGTTTGAAGGGGATCACGCTCTTTTTAGTCAATATATGTTGAAAAGCACTACCTCTTATGATGTCTTTAGAGTTTAGGGTTTGAGCACTTTTATTTTTGAGCTTTTCATGTTTGTTTTGTTTTTTTTTTGGGGGGGGGAGGAGGGGGGGCTTTTTGCTTTTGATGGAGGTCTCGGCTGAAAAGTTTCGTGTGGGTTTTCATTGTTTTTTAATTCCCAATTTGGGGGGTGCGTGTTTTGGTTTTATGAGAGAAAGGTCGGGTGTACGGTGAGGGGCTAAGAGGGAGGTGTTGGTAGGGAGGGATCGGTGAGGGAACTGTGAGAGGTGACGGGTAGGGAGGGGCAAGTTGGGAGAGAAGGAGGGGCGGGTGAGGTGAGGTGTGGGTAGGGAAAGTGGGAGAGGCAGATGAGTTGATGTGCAGCTAGGGAGGGGGCAGGTGAGGGCATTACGGGCTAGGAGAGAGGTAGGAGCAAGTGCGGATGAGGTGAGGCGCAGGTAGGGAGAACAGGAGGGGTGGTTCAGGTGAGGTTAGGCGGGTAGGGGAGGGCGGCGGGTGAGGGGGGACAAGGGGTTACGAGTAGGGAGGGGGGAGGGAGCAGGTTGGAGTTGAAGCAGCATCTCCTTGCACTCCAACCTCACCTCTTTAGCCTTGTAGGTTTAATTAAGTGATTCTAGACATTGGCTTAAGCTACTAGATCCTTCCACTTTAAGACTACTGCTGCAAAGAGCTGGCGATGGAAGTTGTTGCTTGCAATTCGTCCTTTACTACCACAAGTTCCTCAATGCTTTCTGCAATAACCCAACACTAACACAAGTCCCTCAATCATTTGTGCAATAATCCATCATTGAGATGGATGTCACACAAAAAACCGCTTTAATTTTTCCTTCGCTAGTGCTCTTGATGTGATGGACTGACCTTTCTTTCCCAAGCTCCTCTCTTAACTCCCCTTGCCACTCTACAATTCAAGGCCAAGACTCTCCACTCTACTAACCCCTCCGTCTTTACATGTAGCTCAGTCCTAAGGGAACTTTGCCACAAGGTTTTAATATCCTCTATTCTAGGTGGCAAGTAGGGGGGCGGGTTAGGGGGTGTGTACTGAGTGGGAGAGGGGGCAGGAAGGGGAAGGAACCAGTGGGTGAGGGGGATTGTGGGGTCGGGTAGGGGGTGGTCGGTTAGGGGGCAGGTAGGGGGGAATGTATGGGGAGGGTTAGGGGTCGAGTAGGGGGTGGGTAGGGGTGGGGTTAGGTGGCAGGTAGTTGGCGGGTAGGGTGCAGGGTGGGGGTGCAAAGAGGGGGTGGCAGGTGCGAGGTGGGGACATGGAGAGGGAGTAGGTAGGGAGAGTCGGCGGGGGGTAGGCAAGGGTATTTGCTTTACATGGACTCATTGGGGCTTACAGATCTGAAAGAGTGCTTGGACCATGTGTATAGGTGTATAGGTATGTGTATAGGTGTATAGGTATGTTGGAATTGACCATGTGTATAGGTATGTCCAAAATGGGAACAAACACATCATCTTATGCTAGTTTTTCCCTAATTTATAGTGCTCTTAAATGCTTAGCACCACGAGTAGCTGATACACCCTTCAATGTGCTCTTTTCAACCCCGCAAGAGAGCTAGACCTGAAGACTATTGAGGTGAAGGAAACCCTCATTTGTTGGTTGTTACATGCATAATTTCTTATGTATATTCTATTAGAGTCTAATGTTGAATGTGGGTGTTATATTTGCAGGTACCCTAGCAGCTGGCACAGACTGTGGCTTTTATGTGATGGTATTTATGAGATATCTTATTGTTGGCATCCTACAACATGGTGTATGCAAGAATTGGGTAAGTGGCTTATGAAAGTGTTTGCAGCTCAATTATGAAGCTTTCTATTCTTGTTTGCAACTTAATTATGATTACCTCTTTGCTTGTTTGCAGCTCACAAAGCAATGGTTTCAACATGAAAACGTGTGCAGACTTAGGTCAGAGCTACTGCATGGTGCATAAGCTGCTTGGACCTGCTGTGACATAGACCATTTTGTCATGTCATTTTGCTCGGATGTGTTCCATTTTGGATGTAGTGACTTTGCCAGCTAATAGTACTAGCTTAGATGTGTTGCTCCATTTTGGATGGTTATGACATTATGCTCAGATGTGTTGTTCCATTTTGGATGTAGTGACTTTGCCAATTACAACAGTAGCTCAGGCTTTGTATGACCCTTGACACAAAGTGAATATGATCATTGCTAGTCCATTTTGGAGGTTTCAGTTGTAATGTACATGCAATTAATTAGTGTACCGATATTTCACATGGAGATCATGAGGTTTTTTTTTCCATACATGCTCTGTGTGTACTCACATCCTAGGTCAGCACTTGTTTATCATCATTAATTTACATGTGAAAAACTTTGTGAAGCAGCGGGCATGGTTGTGGGACTGCTTGTTGAACGGATGTTGTTTTCTAAGGATAGTGATGTCTTCTCTGGGATTTTATTATTGTTTTCTGTCATAATGATAAAATGGGGGCTGTTACTTTCTTATCGACGTGAGCAAATAAATGATGTTTGTAGGATGTGTGGTCTTTGGGGAATTGGGGGTCTCTACATGGGCAGGCTTAAGTTCTAGCATGGAGTCACGCGAGGAGGGCCACGAGGAGGGCCATTCGTCTATTGTGGACCTCATTAACAGAGATAGACCACGAGTTAGCGGCGGCTATTCGTAGGACTTCTAGAGACACACCGTCTACATTACATATTGTGTCGGACTTGGAGGCGATGCTATCATCCCTTCGTGCCTTCATGATATTGTTTATGTAGGTGAGTGGATAGCTCACCATTGCACTACTCCTGTGTCACATGGCCTGACATATCGTCAAGTCTGTGAGCTTGGTCCGATTAGGGATGGAGCCTACTTGGACCTTTTCTTGATAGCCGTGGGATGCGGCCTGGGGCGGGGAAGCCCCTTACTATTTCGTGATGTTCGCATCCTCGTATGATGGCGACACGTATCTATAGTCGATATGTTGCCGCATATTGGAGGATGCCGAATAACTACCAGATTCCCATATACTTCGCAAAGCAATTATATGTAGAGTTCATCTTAGGGGAGTAGGTGGATTACACTAGCCATCGGCCTGGTGGTGGGGCTGGTCGAGGTTGTCTCCAGGACCAGGGTAGGCGGCCTCCACCAACCCTTCGTGTAGCTACAGATCCTACGTTTGTGCCTTTGCCGATGATCGGTGTACGGAGTACCACACGGAGAGCATCTAGCATGTGGTGCGCTTGTTTTCACAATCGATACTGATAGACGTCGAGGTATTTACACATATTTATTACTTCTTAAGGTTTTTCATAGTCATTTGTTTACATATTTATATGTACTTTTCTATATTTTTAAAATGAGCGGCATGGTTGATTGTGTCACGTAGGGTCCCACACCTACCAATGAGAGACTCACGCAAGATTTGATAGATGAGAGAGCGGATATTGACCACCTTAGAGTAGCATTACAAATGGCAAAGGCAGCCACTGTAGAGGCACGCCATGTGAGAGAGTCTGACATCCGGTAGGTAGGTTTCTCTTGTACGTAAAAGGGTTATACTTAAGGTCTAAAGTTATAAATTTCTTTAAGTAATACCTAATGAGAGAGACTAATCAATTATTTGTATGCTTTACTTTTTGCAATCTGAAGATTTCCTTGAGGAACACTCTAGCCACATCCACTGCAGTGTAGGTTTCTTTTACTTGAATCAGATGGGCAACTTTGGTTAGTCTATCAACTACCACGAAGAGGGAGTTATAACCTGATTGCACTGAAGGTAATCCAGTAATAAAATCCATACTGATGCATTCCCACTTCATCTGGGGGATGTCTAATGGATGTAACTTCCCAGGCATTTTTACTCTCTCGGCCTTGACTTTCTGACAAGTCGCACATTGACGTACATGATTAAGCACATCCTTTTTTAGACCAGGCCAAAAGAAGCTTTTCTTCACATACATGTAGGTTTTGATGAAACCTGGATGTCTTGCAACAATAAGGTTGTCATGGGCTTCATTTCAGAATTTGACCCTTAGTTCCCTCATCATTGGGAATGTATAGCCTGTGATTATAATACATAATTCCATCATCTAGGCTGTACCCTTGAACTCGGTTCAACTCCTGTGGAGTTTTGCTTCCCTGCATAAGTAGGGTAGCAATAGGGCCAAAGAATCTATCCTGCATGATCTTCTCTCTTGCTTCAATAATCAAAGGATTTGACACTACAGTAATTGCAAGCAAGGAGGCTTTTCTGCAAAGGGCATCTACTACCACATTTTCTTTGCCTGGGCAATACTTGATTTCAAAATCAAATTCCTGCAAGGTCTGCATCCACCTTCTCTGGAGCATGTTAAGATCCTTCTGAGTGAAGATCCACTTTAAGCTCTGATGATCTGTCTCATCAAAGTGAATCTTTGACCCAGTAGGTAATGTCTCCACAACTTTAGGGCATACACTATTGAAAGTAGTTCCAGGTCATGGACAGCATAATTCCTCTCATGCGTTCTGAGTTTTCGGGATTCATAGGCCACTGCATGACCTTCCTGCGCATGAGTGCACCTCACAGGGCAAAACCACTGGCAGCATCAGTTTACTACCTCAGGGGGTAGAGAGAAATCTGGCAGCTTTAGAACGGGATTGGTTACCAAGGCGGTCTTCAGCTTATCAAAAGCTCTCTGGCACCTGGTAGACCTTTGAAATGGGATATTCTTCTTGAGAAGATTAGTCAGGGAGGAAGCTATGAGAGCATACTTTGGTATAAAAATTCTATACCAACCAGTCAATCCCAAGAATCCTCTGACTTCTTTCATTGTCTTTGGTTCAGGCCAATCTATGACTGCTTGGACTTTTACAGAATCTGGAGAAATTCCATCTTTTGATACCAGAAAGCCCAAGTATTCAACGTGGTCAGCAGAGAAAGTGCATTTACTCTTTTTTGCAAAGAGTTTGTGCTTCCTTAGAATCTCAAGAACTTTTCTGACATGAGCTTCATGGTCAGCTAGTTGCTGAAGATACCCACACGTACGTCGGGGAAGATATTTGGAACAAGGAGTATGAGTTGTTTTCTGAATTTCGAGGATGGATCTGGTTAACCGATCTTGCTGGTCCTCAACTGATGAGTCCATGGCTCTTTTATATGGATCCGTTGGTTGATCTTGCTGATCTTCAATGAAGATTCCATTTTGTTATGTGAATATATTGCCAGTTACTATGACCTAGGAACTATTGAAAAGACCGCTGAGTGGACAGGTGGTGAGCGTTCTGGTTGCCAATGATGCCATAGGTACACCGATGAAAGAATGAATTGGAAATTAGGATTCAACTGGATAATTAGAGGTTATTGATCAGTGATATTATGGTTTCATTAAAAGATTGTTTTAAAGACAGTTGAATCGGTGAAAAAGGCAATTTCATATTGGGTGTGTAAGTGGTGTGACTAGTTTTAAGTTTGCATGAGTATCCGGCTAGAGGGCCTGGGAACTCTTTTCCCTGGTACCCGGGAAAAAACCTAACCAAATTCCTAATTGGATCCCATCACTACAGTGGTTGGGCGATTGGCTAACCCAGGGGACTGGATGGGGTTAGGTTGCCCTGATGGATCCCTAAATTGAGACTCAATTCTATTATGGTATGTTAGATAAATTAAATCCCAGTCAAAAATTATTCTATAGAAAAGAATCAACGGCTGTGCCTCTCAATGAGGAAAAAAGCGTTGGTCTCTACGATCCAAGTACAATCTTTTCCCTGATCTGACTAAGAAACTTACGGGTTCGGTCAGATCAGTTCAGTTAGTTAAGGCTTTTGACTACGTTAGAGAAAAGTTATCCTGGAGGAATCGCCCGTGCTTTCCGGATAAGGGAAGTTTTTTCGGGTTCGGTCTTTGGAAGAACCGTTGGATTAGTCTCCTATCCAGATATCCGTGGGCGAGGCCCCGAGTGTGGGACCCTGCCCCACGCAAGAAGTGCTACTTCCACTGCTAGCACCCTTGTTTTCGTTGCACGGAGGGGAGAGGGATATCACAGGTTGCCTTGCACGGGCTACGCGCCTCATGATTCTGACAAAATGAGATTTTCGTCAACTTAACCTTGACAATAGATTTATGATTATTTAATTTTTACGATTTAATCTTTAAACAAATAATTATTTCATCATACTTCACGTAACAAGATTTACTCTAATAACCATATTCATAATTATAAAAACAATTTGGATTTTTTTTTTTGCAAAACATTGTTTATTATCAAAAGTTTGAGATATATACATAGAGCATTACGGCTCTCCAAAATCACTGTCGTCTCAATTGTATACACATAAAGACGCGAAACTGCAAAGGAGACATGCCATGGTACACACGATTCATGACACAAAGAGGTGCTATAATTCTATAAGAAGCCTAAAAACTCGGCATGAAGTTCTGAAGTTCTTGGGTGGATGATCAAATAGTTGTACACGCTGAACAAGCCCTAGCCTTATCAGAATCATGCTAAGGAACTATTTTGCCTGAGCCTCTGACGCTGACTGGTACTGACATTATTACATCGTCCTCCAAAGAACCACATATACCAACGTCGCTCAAGAGGATCAAGAAAGTAAAGACTCTCAAAATGACGTGCGAGTCACACTCTGCTCACTTGGGTCGTAGAGCAGAGTTGATGAGGTGCTCGAATGTAAAGGCTATCATATCCTGACTCTAGGAGAGTTCAAGAATGCCAGATAGATTCGGGTTATCCATCTATAAATTTCCAATTCAATTTATGAGTTTTCAATTTTTGAAGTTCATTCAATATAATATAAGCAAGCGAAAACATTCTCTCCCAGATTTACTTAAAAATTTTAAGCAATTTCTGCTTCTATTACATAAATTTACAACAGCGCTCTGATACCAAGTGTGGGATCCCTCAGCCCCCTCCGCGCACCGAATTCCTGGTTGCTAGCAGCGGAAGCAATGCCCTTTTGTGCGGGGCAGGGTTTCCCACACTCGGGGCCTCGCCCTCGAATGTCCGGGCACGAGACAAAGCTGGCGGTCATTCCGAAAACCGAAACCGGGAAAAATTCCCATGCCCGAAAAACGGGGACGATTCCACCATTTTGAATTTCTTAACAAATTTTTTTAATGAGGTCAAGATACTGAACTAACCTTCATCTGTTTAACTCGATACAAGAGAAACTATTACAGACTTAACTTGAAGGAATCAACGCTTTTTTCCCAATTAAATCAGATAGAGCCATTGATCTATTCATTTGAGAAGTCTTCAGGATTTTAATTAACTACTCGAGTTCTAAGCGTAATCCTATTAATTAATTTTATTATTAAAACTCTACTGACTCAAGCCTACCCCATCCGGCCCATGGGTTAGCTACCGCCCAACCACAAGAATAGTAGAACCAGACAAGTACTCACCCACCCATAATTGAATGCCTTTCTTAACTTTTGCTTTAGAATACAGATACGCACACACTCCTCTTTAAACTTTAACTTATAAAACAATCCATTTACAAATAATTACAGGTTACAGATGTCACAACTCAAAATTTCCATTCAATCCTTGTTTCTCACAAAACAGTATCACTCTGGACTCTCCGTTGAGACTAGCGGGCTCAGCAAGAACGAGATCCAGTAATAACAGATTACAATGGTTATTCTCGTCATCATCCATATATACATCTTCCATGACATACGCATGGGTGTCCTAAGCACCGCGAGCCCGTGCATCGCCTAGTCAGAACCCTCCAGGATCCTCCTTAGGTGTCCTAGCACTTCACTCAGGGACCGCTTCATCGGCCCTCGCCCATCGTACCGGTAGCTCACCATTTTATACCATACCCAGGCTGGTCAAGACCTGGGTAGGTTTTTGCCGTGTGAGCCATCCTTTGAACACTCCCCGCGCCGACTGTTGCAACCGAACTTCCCTTAGAAAAACAGATATGCCAAATGCTCCCTCCAGCATTCTGGCATAAGACATTCCTTTAAGAAAATAGGGTTTCTATGCAAGTTTTCAGTTCTGATTTTTTCTTTTGAATACAATGAGTATATCTTAAATCCGTATCCCAATACTTCTAGATCACAGGTCTGGATTCCCAAGCATAATTTCTCGAATTCTGTAATCTTGATCCTTAGATCAAAATCAAGGTCTCAACTTAGTTTCCGATCCGGTGGGTGATTTGAGTGTAGATTACTAAACTGGTCACATCATCTAATCTTCTTGAAACGAAGGAGTTATGTCTTGGTCATAATCTGATTCAGATTTTGAGTCTGGAAAGGTTCTCTCTGAACTATCTTTATCGAAGGTAATATTTCAATTTCTACTTTATTGAATTTCATTCATCGAGTATTTACTTAAGTGAATTCAAAACTAATCACAAATTCCTATGAGGGATAAAATAATCATTTAAGTAAAATTCCAACTTCAATAGATTTTCTAAATTTTCTCATTACCATCCTCGAGAATATGAAACGGTACAATTTTCTTTCACTGAGTATTTACTTATTCATTTACCAATATTCATGGGATTTAAACATAGGATTAAAGAAAACTCTTATTTTAATATAAAAATTCTGTATGCATCTATTTATGCATAAAATCCAACTTCTATAGAAATACACTTTTATATAAAAGAAAAATCCTTTTATGCATAAAAATCAATATTGATGAAAGTAACACTTGGAATAAAGATTTTTTATGTATCTATTTATGCATAAATAATCCATTTTGATGAAAGTAACACTTTTATAATAAAAATTATTCTTTTATGCATCTATTTATGCATAAAAATCTATTTTGATGAAAGTAACACTTTTATAATAAAAATTATTCTTTCATGCATCTATTTATGCGCATAAAAATCTGTTTTGATGAAAGTAACACTTTTATAATTTAAAAAATATTCTTTTATGCATAAAAATCCATTTTGATGAAAGTAACACTTTTATAATTAAAAAAATATTCTTTCATGCAATAACACTTATATAATTAAAAAAATTATTTTTTAATGCATCTATTTATGCATAAAAATCTATTTTGATAAAAGTAACACTTTTATAATAAAATTTATTCTTTTATGCATCTATTTATGCATAAATAATCCGCTTTGATGAAAGTAACACTTTTATAATGAAAATTATTCTTTTATGCATCAATTTATGCATAAAAATCTATTTTGATGAAAGTAACACTTTAATAATAAAAATTATTCTTTTATGCATCTATTTATGAATAAAAATCCATTCTGATGAAAGTAACACTTTTATTTTAAAAAATCTTTTATGCATCTATTTATGGATAAATAATCCACTTTGATGAAAGTAACAGTTTTATAATAAAAAAATTAACCAATATGCATCTTTCTATGCATAGAACTTATTTCTAATGAAAATCACTCTTTTATAATAAAAAAATGATCAATACGCATCTTCCTATGCATAGAACTTAGTTCTAATGAAAATCACTCTTTTATAATTAAAAAATAATCAATATGCATCTTTCTATGCATAGAACTTACTTCTAATGAAAATCACTCTTTTATAATAATAAAAATAATCAATATGCATCTTTCTATGCATAGAACTTAATTCTAATGAAAATCACTCAATTATAATAAAAATATTTCTACTATGCATTTTTCTATGCATATAATCAAACACTTTTAGAATACACAAACGATGGGGATTACTCTTTTTGAATAATAAAAGATGAATTTTATTTCACAAAATTTTAGAAAATTTTGCCATAACCTCCTTTGTATGGCTGACCATTTTTCAAATTTTCTATCCTTAATCTACTTAAGAATTATCCCCAAATGGTTTAAAGCATTCCGAACTAATCAAATTTCACTTTTAAAAGAGAAACAATATAAAAAGTTTAATTCCAGTAATTAGATCACTTAACTAGGATAAAGAAGCTGATTTTAAGAATGAGAGAGGGGGAAAGCCTTTCCAAGAAGGCATAGCATCCATTTATCACTTCAAACAAAACAAAAATTAGAAAAACCATTAAAAGAATAAGGAAAAGGTAAAATTACTAAAACTTACATGAATTCTGGGAGCTTTCCTTTGGCTTGATGGTTTGAGGGATCAATTCTTGTTTGCAACAAGAATTGAATTCTGGGAGCTTTCCTTTGGCTTGATGGTTTGAGGGATCAATTCTTGTTTGCAACAAGAGTGGCCACCAATTCTTTAGAAGAGGGAATGGTAAAAAACTAGTGAATTATTAAGAAATTCACAGTTCTTGGCTTTTGAGAGGAGTAGAGTAACAGTGCATAAAACACTATTAAGCTTCAAAAAAGGGGGAGGCTTCTATTTATAGGAAAAAGTGAGCTTCTAACCAAGAAAATTGATTCTAGAATTTTCCAGATCAGTTTGGTTAATTTTTGACCATTTTTAGGTCGGATTAGCTTACTTTTTAGAACTAGACTTGAATTAGGAGAGAGGAGAGATGAAATATCTCAATTTTTGATAATTTTAAACTCCACCACACATGTGAAGTAGGCACCTCCTTCATGAGGGGTGAATTTCCATTGTGAGGTATCAAAAATGCATCATTTCCTCTAAATATCTCTTTTTTTTTAAAAACTAATAACCTTGTCCTTAGTCAACTCTTCATCTTATGTGAGTATTTACTCATTTTTGGGGGGATTTTCTTTATTTCTTCTATTTATCTCCTCCATATATTTGGATGAATGTGATTGGCCCCTCAAAACCTTAATTTAAAATTTTTAGAAAATTTGGACCCCCAAGATAAGGCCTCCTGAACAACAGATTATACTTGATTTCTAATGCACCTTCTGAAAATCTTTTTGAGCTTCTGTTTCGGGGGAACTTATTTTAATAAGAAGAGATATTTTTCCATCCAAAAATATTCAAAATCTGAATAATCTCTCTCTAGAACATTTTCTCTCTGTAGGCAAGATCTTTTATATTTCTGAGCTTTTACTAATTGTAGACTTGGGGATCCTGAAATTTCAGTTCCTTGAACCTTGTTTCTGTGAAGGTCACAGAAGGAGATGGTTCCATTTTGACAGTGAATGTGAGCTTGATTTTTGTGGAGCCAATCCATTCCAAGGATCCCGTCAAAAACTCCCAAAGGTATAACTCTGAGCTGCCAGTCATTTAAATTCCCATATAGATTGAACTGAATACGATTTGTCTCAAGGTGAGTGAAAAGAATCTTCCCACTTACCAATTCAAGACGAAAGTTTGAAGTACTTCCCAGGGTTTGGAATCTTTTAAAGTTAGAGGGTGCGGGCTTTGGCGGGACCATAACAACAAAGGCTTTGGCAAAGTCCTTTGCCATTCTTACTGCTTCGGCCATTGAGACAGGTTTGGCACTCTTCACTAAGGTGTCCAATGGCTCGTTCATTCCTCAAATGAACCTGGCCATCCGCTGCTCTTCATCCAATTGCGGGGAATATTTAAGGCGAAGGGCAAAAGCTTGATGGTACTCTTCAATTGTCTGACGATCCTGCTTTAGTTCCAAGAATTCATTCATTTTAGTTTCAAAGAAGCCCAGAGGACACAACCTCTTTCTGAGGGGTAAGCTTTAAGATCGGTCCAGGTCTGGGTATTCCAGTCGAGATGGTTAGTCTCGCAGTGATTCCTCCAAGTGACCCTGGCCGTTTCCATAATCTTTAACCTGGAGAGAGCCATCTTGCTTCTCTCATTGTAGTAAGCAAGTTACATCAAAGTATTCGTCCATAGCTTCAATCCACTTTTCCACTACTTCACCTAACTTCTCCCCTTCACCCTTGAAGGGACCAGGTTGGGATTTGTGCGCAGGGCTTTTCGGGCATCTAGATCTAACTCTTCGTTGCCTTGCACGGGCTGCGCGCCTCATGATTCTGACAAAATGAGATTTTTGTCAACTTACCCTTGACAATAGATTTATGATTATTTAATTTTTACGATTTAATCTTTAAACAAATAATTATTTCATCATACTTCACGTAACAAGATTTACTCTGAAACCCAAATTCACAATTATGAAAACAATTTGGATTTTTTTTTCAAAACATCGTTTATTATCAAAAGTTTGAGATATATACATAAAGCATCACGGCTCCCCAAAATCAGTGTCGTCTCAATCGTACACGCATAAAGAAGCAAAACTGCGAAGGAGACATGCCATGGTACACATGATTCATTACACAAAGAGGTGCTATAATTCTATTTCTAGGGATAAAGCGGCTAAGAAGCCTAAAAACTCGGCATGAAGTTTTGAAGTTCCTGGGGTGAATGATCAAATAGTTGTACACGCTTTAGCCCTAGACTTATCAGAATCATGGCTAAGGAAATATTTTGCCTGAGCCTCTGACGCTGACTGGTACTGACATTAATACATTGTCCTCCAAAGAACCACATATACTGACGTCGCTTCAAGAGGATCAGGAAAGTAAAGACTCTCAAAATGACATGCGAGTCTCACTCTACTCACTCGGGTCGGCAGAGTTGATGAGGTGCTCGAATGTAAAGGCTATCATATCCTGACTATGGGAGAGTTCAGGAATGCCAGATAGATTCGGGTTATCCATCTATAAATTTCCAATTCAATTTATGATATTTCAATTTTCGAAGTTCATTCAATCATAATATAAACAAGTGAAAACATTATCTCCCGGATTTACTTAAGCAATTTCTGATGCTGTTACATAGATTATAACTGCTCTGATACCAATTGTGGGATCCCTCAGCCCCCTCCGGGCACCGGATTCTTGGTTGCTGGTAGTGGAAATTTCCATTCAATCCTTGATTCTCACAAAATAGTATCACTCTGGACTCTCCGTTGAGACTAGTGGGTCAGCCAACGAGATCCAGTAATAGATTACAATAGTTATTCTCGTCATCATTTATATATACATCTTCCACGACATACGCATGGGTGTTCTAAGCACCGCGAGCCCGTGCATCGCCTGGTCAGAACCCTCCAGGATCCTCCTTAGGTGTCCTGGCCGTACTTCACTCAGGGACCGCTTCGTCGGCCCTTGCCCATTGTATCGGAAGCACACCATTTTACACCATACCCAGGCTGGTCAAGACCTGGGCAGGTTTTTTCCGCGTGAGCCGTCCTTTGAACACTCCCCATCGACTGTTGCAACCGAACTTCCCTTAGAAAAACACACATGCCAATGCTCCCTCCACCAGCATTCTGGCGTAAGACAATCCTTTAAGAAAACACGGTTTCTATGCAAGTTTTTAGTTTTGATTTTTCTTTTGAATACAATGAGTATATCTTAAATCCATATCCCAATACTTCTAGATCACAGGTCTCGATTCCCAAGCAGAATTCCTCGAATTCTGTAATCTTGATTCTCAGATCAAAATCAAAGGTCTCAACTTAGTTTCCGATTTGGTGGATGATTTGAGTGTAGGTTACTGAACTGGTCACATCGTCTATTCTTGAAACTGACGGAGTTATGTCTTGGTCATAGTTAGATTCAGGGGTTTGGATCTGGAAAGGTTCTCCCTGAACTATCTTTATCGAAGGGTAATATTTCAATTACTGCTTTACTGAATTTCATTCATTGATTATTTTGCTTAACTGAATTCAAAACTAATCATGAATTCTTATGAGGAATAAATTAATCATTTATCTAAAATTCCGACTTCGATAGTTTTTTTGAAATTTCTCATTATCATCCTAGAGAATATTGAAACGGTAAAAATTTTTTTCACAGAGTATTTACTTAATTCATTTACCTATTTTCATGGGATTTAAACAAAGGATTAAAGAAAACTCTTATTTTAATATAAAAATTCTGTATGCATCTATTATGCATAAAATCCAACTTCTATAGAAATACACTTTTATATAAAATAGAAATCCTTGTATGCATCATTTTATGCATAAAAATCAATATTGATGAAAGTAACACTTTTGGAATAAAAATTCTTTTATGCATCTATTTATGCATAAATAATCCATTTCGATGAAAGTAACACTTTTATAATAAAAATTATTCTTTTATGCATCTATTTATGCATTAATAATCCGCTTTGATGAAAGTAACACTTTTATAATAAAAATTATTCTTTTATGCATCTATTTATGCGTAAAAATATATTTTGATGAAAGTAACACTTTTATAATAATAAAAAAATATTCTTTTATGCATCTATTTATGCATAAAAATCCATTTTGATGAAAGTAATACTTTTATAATAAAAATTATTCTTTTATGCATCTATTTATGCAGAAATAATCCGCTTTGATGAAAGTAACACTTTTATAATAAAAATTATTCTTTTATGCATCTATTTATGCATAAAAATCTATTTTGATGAAAGTAACACTTTTATAATGAAAAATATATTCTTTTATGCATCTTTTTATGCATAAATATACATTTGGATGAAAGTAACACTTTTATAATAAAAATTATTCTTTCATGCATCTATTTATGCATAAAAATCTATTTTGATGAAAGTAACACTTTTAAAATAATAAAAATATTCTTTTATCATTCTATTTATGCATAAAAATCCATTTTGATGAAAGTAACACTTTTACAATAAAAAAATTAACCAATATGCATCTTTCTAGGCATAGAATATAATTCTAATGAAAATCACTCTTTTATAATAAAAAAATAATCAATATGCATCTTTCTATGCATACAATGAAAATGACACTTTTAGAATACACAAACGATAGGGATTACTCTTTTAGAATAATAAAAGATGAAATTTATTTCACAAATTTTTAGAAAATTTTGCCATAACCTCCTTTGTATGGCTGACCATTTTTCAATTTTTCTAACCTTAATCTACTTGGAAATTATCCCCAATTGGTTTTAAGCACTCTAAACTAATCAATTTTCTCATTTAAGAGAGAAAAAATATGAAAATTTTAATTCCAGCAATTAGATCACTTAACTAGGATAAAGAAGGGCTGATTTTAAGAATGAGAGAGAGGGAAAGCCTTTCCAAGAAGGCATAGCATCCATTTATCACTTCAAACAAAACAAAAATTAGAAAAACCATTAAAAGAATAAGGAAAAGGCTAAAATTACTAACTTACATGAATTCTAGGAGCTTTCCTTTGGCTTGATGGTTTGAGGGATCAACTCTTGTTTGCAACAAGAGTGGCCACCAATTCTTTAGAAGAGGGAATGGTAAAAAACTAGTGAATTATTAAGAAATTCACAGTTCTTGGCTCTTGGAAGGAGTAGAGTAACAGTGCATAAAACACTATTAAGATTCATCAAAGGGGGAGGCTTCTATTTATAGGAAAAAGTGAGCTTCCAACCAAGCAAACTAATTCTAGAATTTTCCAGATCAGTTTGGTCAATTTTTGACCATTTTTAGGTCAGTTTAGCATACTTTTTGGAACTAGACTTGAATTAGGAGAGAGGAGAGATGAAATATCTCAATTTTTGATAATTTTAAACTCCACCACACATGTGAAGTAGGCGTAGGCACCTCCTTCATGCGGGGGGAATTCCCATTGTGAGGTGTTAAAAATGCATCATTTCCTCTAAATATCTCTTCTTTTTTAACCAATAACCTTGTCCTTAGTCAACTCTTCATCTTATGTGAGTATTTACTCATTTTTTGTGGGATTTTATTTATTTCTTCTATTTATCTCCTCCACACATTTGGATGAATCTATATGGCCCCTCAAAACCTTAATTTAAAATTTTCAGAAAATCTCGACCCCTAGGATAAGGCCTCCTGAACAGATTATACTTGATTTCTAATGCACCTTCTGAAAATCTTTTTGAACTTCTGTTTCGGGGGAACTTATTTTAGTAAGAAGAGATATTTTTCCATCCAAAAATATTCAAAATCTGAATAACCTCTCTCTAGAACATTTTCTCTCTCTAGGCTAAAACAGGCAAAAACAAGTTTTTTTAAATTTCTGAAGAGGGGATTGATTACAGGGGAAGATACTGGACATCTTGAGAGGCTGGGGAGGAATCTTACATTCTCTCCTACTTGAAAAACACGAGATCCCGCAACAGTTCGACTTCTTTCTCTCCCAGCTGGCATCTTCAAAAGGATAGAACTTCCATTTAACCAATCATTCTCTCAGAATTTTGTTCCTGAGAATCTTTTCTCGAACATCAAGGATTTCTTCAGGTTGGAGTTCCATCTTCCCTGGGTTGAAGAAGTTAAGATTTCATCATCAAGCACATGATTCAGGGTTGATTTCATCATCCAGCACATGATTCGGGCTTGGTATATACTTTTTAAGAAGGCTGACATGAAATACATTATGCACTTTGAGATGAGGAGGTAGAAGAAGCTTGTAGGCTAAGTCACCTACTTTCTTTTTAATCAGATAGGGCCTACAATATCTGGGGGATAACTTCTTGTACTTCCCAAGAGATAGAGAACTTCTTTTGGGGCGTACTCGAATGAAGACCATCTCTGCTTCTTCAAATTTTCGGTCTATCCTCTTCTTATCTGCATACTGCTGCTTCTGTCTATCCTGGGCAGCTTTTATATCTTTGCGAATTGACTGCATCTGCTGCTCCATGTCGTCATCTGTCTGGACATCTCAACCCTAATCAATGAACTGGACCAAGTTAAAGGAGTTAGGCAATCTTGTCCATACAGAGCTTTAAAAGGGCTCATCCCAATACTTCGATGATAAGAAGCATTGTAGGCAAACTCGACTAGGTGTAGATAGCTTAGCCACTTCTTGGGTTCCCTGTAACAACAGCATGACCGAAGTATATCTTCGATTACTTGGTCTACCCTTTCTGTTTGACCATCGGTCTCAGGGTGGTAAGCTGTGCTGAGATCTAAGAAAGTTCCTACTGCTTCCAAAAATGCAGTCCAGAATCTTGATGTGAATTTGGGATCCCTGTCACTTACTATTCTTCTGGGGGTAGGCCATGCAATTGAAGATTTCCTTGAGGAACACTCTGGCCACACCCACTGCAATGTAGGTTTCTTTTACTGGAATCAGATGGGCAACTTTGGTTAGTCTATCAACTACCACAAAGATGGAGTTATAACCTGATTGCACTGAGGTAATCCAGTAATAAATTCCATACTGATGCATTTCCACTTCATCTGGGGGATGTCTAATGGATGTAACTTCCCAAGCATTTTTACTCTCTCGGCCTTGACTTTCTGACAGGTCAGACATTGACGTACATGATTAAGCACATCCTTTTTTAGATGAGGCCAAAAGAAGCTTTTCTTCACAGACATGTAGGTTTTGATGAAACCTGGATGTCCTGCAATAAGGCTGTCATAGACTTCATTCAGAATTTGACCCTTAGTTCCCTCATCATTGGGAATGCATAGCCTACGATTATAATACATAATTCCATCATCCAGGTTGTACCCTTGAACTCGGTTCAACTCCTGTGGAGTTTTGCTTTCTTGCATAAGTAGGGTAGCAATAGGGCCAAAGAATCTATCCTGCATGATCTCCTCTCTTGCTTCAATAATCAAAGGATTTGACACTACAGTAATTGTAAGCAAGGAGGCTTTTCTACTGAGGGCATCTGCTACCACATTTTCTTTGCCTGGGCGGTACGAGATTTCAAAATCAAATTCCTGCAAGGTCTACATCCACCTTTTTTGGTGCATGTTGAGATCCTTCTGAGTGAAGATCCACTTTAAGCTCTGATGATCTATCATCAAAGTGAATCTTTGACCCAGTAGGTAATGTCTCCATAACTTCAGGGCATATACTACTGAAAGTAGTTCTAGGTCATGGACAGCATAATTCCTCTCATGCGTTTTGAGTTTTCGGGATTCATAGGCCACTGCATGACCTTCCTGTGCATGAGTGCACCTCCGAGGGCAAAACCGCTGGCATCAGTTTTACTACCTCAAAGGGTAGAGAGAAATTTGGCAGCTTCAGAATGGGATTGGTTTACCAAGGCGGTCTTCTGCTTATCAAAAGCACTCTAGCACTTGGCAGACCATTGAACTGAGATATTCTTCTTGAGAAGATTTGTCAGGGGGGAAGCTATGAGAGCATACTTTGGTATAAAAAATCTATACCAACCAGTCAATCCCAAGAATCCTCTGACTTCTTTCACTGTCTTTGGTTCAAGCCAATCTCTGACTGCTTGGACTTTTGCGAAATCTGGAGAAATTCCATCTTTTGATACCAGAAAGCCCAAGTATTCAACGTGGTCAGTAGAGAAAGTGCATTTACTCTTTTTTGCAAAGAGTTGGTGCTTCCTTAGAATCTCAAGAACTTTTCTGACATGAGCTTCATGGCAGGTGCACTCTTTGAGTAAATCAAAATATCATCAAAGAAAATAAGAACGAAATCATCCAAGTATTCTCTGAGAATATCCTATATTAGGCCATTGAATGTAGCTGGGGCATTTGTCAATCCAAACGGCATGATAGTGAATTCATAATGCCCATATCGAGTATTGATGGCTGTCTTCAGGATATCTTGCGCATTAATCCTGATCTGATAATACCTTGATTTGAGATCTATTTATGTGAAGATCTGGGCTCCACTCAGCCTGTCCACCATAAGCTCATCAATTTTGGGGATAGGATACTTATTCTTAATAACTGTCAGCTGATTGAGACCTCTGTAGTCCACACAGAGTCTTAGCGTTCCATCTTTCTTTTTTTGAAAGAGAATGCGCACCCCAAGGTGAAACACTGGGTCTTACAAACCCTTGTTCTAACAGCTATCTAAGCTATTCCTTGAGTTTGATGGCTTCAAGAACTGGCATTTTGTACGTGCGCAGGGCTACTGAGCTCCGGGGGTCAATTCTATCACATGATCTACTTCCCGAATTGGAGGCATCTCTGTTAATTCTTCTGGGAATAAATCATCATATTCACTTAACCATTCAGGTTCTTTAGCTTTTAACTTTGAGTCTATCGGATTCATTTTGACAAGATAAATGCACTGCTTCTTTCTAAGTCCTTTTAGTAACTTAGAAGCTTTTACTAACTGCAGACTTGGGGATCCTGAAATTCCGGTTCCTTGAACCTTGTTTTCGTGAAGGTCACGGAAGGAGATGGTTCCATTATGACAGTGAATGTAAGCTTGATTTTTGTGGAGCCAATCCATTCCAAGGATCCCATCGAAAACTCCCAAAGGTATAACTCTGAACTGACAGTCAGTTAAATTCCCATCTAGATTGAACTGAATACGATCTATCTCAAGGTGAGTGAAAAGAATCTTCCCACTTGTTGCCAATTCAACTTGCATAGGTTTCCCTGATTTCTGATCTAAGACTAGCTTACGCAAGCATCTAGGGGAAATGAAAGAATGAGTACTGCTAGCTTATGCAAGCATCCAGGGGAAATGAAAGAATGAGTACTGCCTGAATCAATCAAAAGCTTAAAAGGCTTACCCTCATACTGAGCTGGAGTATGGATAACGGAGAATTGACGGTTTGGCCCTTGGTTTTCAATTGCTGCATAGATTTGACCTCTTTCTTCTTCCACTACTTTTGCTATGGTGACTGCTCTGGCTGCTGCAGTCTGAGGCAAACTCTATCTCTTTGGTTGCCCAAGTTCTAGGAAGGAGTTCTGAGGCTACTCTGGACAGAGGCAAACGAATGAGCTAGAGTTGTCCTGGGATTTTCTTGACTTAGGAGAGATGGACCTTGATTTGATTTATAGGAAGGGACTGGTCTTTGCACTCTCGGTCCTTGACTTCCTTGTCCCCTTGACATGGCAGGAGTCAGGCAGTCTTTCAGCAGGTGACCAAAACTTTCATCCAATTGCGGGGAATATTTAAGGCGAAGGGCAAAAGCTTGATGGTACTGTTCAATTGTCCGACTATCCTGCTTTAGTTCCAAGAATTCATTCTGAGGTAAGCTTTAAGATCGGTCCAGGTCTGGGAATTCCGGTCAAGACGGTTAGTCTCGCAGTGATTCCTCCAAGTGACCCTGGCCATTTCCACAATCTTTAACCTGTAGAGAGCCATCTTGCTTCTCTCATTGTAGCCACTTACATCAAAGTATTCCTCCATAGCTTCAATCCACTTTTCCACTACTTCACCTAACTGCTCGCCTTCACCCTTGAAGGGACCAGGTTGGGATCTGTGCAGGGCTTTTTGGACATCCAGATCTTACTCTTCGTCATTGGTTATAGAGGATCCGGTTGCCTTGCACGGGCTTCCCACCTCATGATTCCGACAAAATGAGATTTTTGTCAACTTAACCTTGACAATAGATTTATGATTATTTAATTTTTACGATTTAATCTTTAAACAAATAATTATTTCATCATACTTCACGTAACAAGATTTACTCTGATAACCAAATTCACAATTATGAAAATAATTTAGATTTTTTTTTGGCAAAACATCGTTTATTATCAAAAGTTTGAGATATATACATAGAGCATCACGCTAAATCACTGTCGTCTCAATCGTATATGCATAAAGAAGTGAAACTACGAAGGAGACATGCCATGGTACACATGATTCATTACACAAAGAGGTGCTATAATTCTATTTCTAGGGATAAAGCGGCTAAGAAGCCTAAAAACTCGGTATGAAGTTTTGAAGTTCCTGGGTGAATGATCAAATAGTTGTACACGTTGAACAAGCCCTAGCCTTATCAGAATCATGGCTAAGGAAATATTTTGCCTGAGCCTAGTACTGACATTAATACATCGTCCTCCAAAGAACCACATATATCGACGTCGCTCAGGAAAGTAAAGACTCTCAAAATGACGTGCGAGTCTCACTCTGCTCACTCGGGTCTTAGCAGAGTTGATGAGGTGCTCAAATGTAAAGGCTATCATATCCTGACTCTGGGAGAGTTCAGGAATGCCAGATAGATTCGGGTTATCCATTTATAAATTTCCAATTCAATTTTTGAAGTTCATTCAATCATAGTATAAACAAGTGAAAACATTATCTCCCAGATTTACTTAAGCAATTTCTGATGCTGTTACATAGATTATAACTGCTCTGATACCAACTGTGGGATCCCTCAGCCCCCTCCGAGCACCGGATTCTCGGTTGCTGGCAGTGGAAGCAACTCCCTCTTGCAGCACGGGGCAGGGTTTCCCACACTCGAGGCCTCGCCCTTGAATGTCCGGGCATGAGACTAGGCTGGTGGTCATTCCGAAAACCCAAACCAAGAAAAATTTCCATGCCCGAAAGACGGGGACGATTCCACCATTATTATTTTCTTAATACGAATTCTTCTAATAACGAGGTCAAGATACTGAACTAACCTTCATTTGATAAAATGAGATAGAAGGGAAACTATTACAGACTTAACTTGAAAGAATCAATGCTTTTTTCCTAATTGAATGAGGCACAGCCATTATTCATTTGAGAAGTCTTCAGGATTTTAATTAACTACTCGAGTTCTAAGCATAATTTATTAATCAATTTTATTAATAAAACTCTACTGATTCCAGCCAATCCGGCCCATGGGTTAGCCACCACCCAACCATTGGAATAGTAGAACCAGACAAGTACTCACCCACCCATAATTGAATAGAACCAGACAAGTACCCACCCACCCATAATTGAATGCCTTTGTTAACTTTTGCTTTAGAATACAGATACGCACACACTCCTCTTTAAACTTTAACTTATAAAACAATCCATTTACAAACAATTACGGGTTACAGATGTCACAACTCAAAATTTCCATTCAATCCTTGATTCTCATAAAACAATATCACTCTGGACTCTCCGTTGAGACCAACGGGTCAGCAAACGAGATTCGTAACAGATTACAATGGTTATTCTCATCATCATTCATATATACATCTTCCATGACATACGCATGGGTGTCATAAGCACTGCGAGCCCGTGCATTGCCTGGTCAGAACCCTCCAGGATCCTCCTTAGGTGTCCTGGCCACACTTCACTCAGGGACCGCTTCGTCGGCCCTCGCCCATCGTACCGGAAGCACACCATTTTACACCATACCCAGGCTGATCAAGGCCAGGGTAGGTTTTTGCCGCGTTAGCCGTCCTTTGAACACTCCCCGTTGGCTGTTTGCAACCGAGCTTTCCTTAGAAAAACACATATGCCAATGCTCCCTCCAGCATTTTGGCGTAAGACAGTCCTTTAAGAAAACAGGGTTTCTATGCAAGTTTTCAGTTTTGATTTTTCTTTTGAATACAATGAGTATCTTAAATCCATATCCCAATACTTCTAGATCACAGGTCTCAATTCCCAAAGCAGAATTCCTTGAATTATGTAATCTTGATTCTCAGATCAAAATCAAACGTCTCAACTTAGTTTCTGATTCGGTGGATGATTTGAGTGTAGATTACTGAACTGGTCACATCATCTATTCTTGAAACTGACGAAGGAGTTATGTCTTGGTCATGGTCTGATTTAGGGGTTTGGGTCTGAAAAGGTTCTCCCTGAAATATCTTTATCGAAGGGTAATATTTCAATTACTGCTTTACTGAATTTCATTCATTGAGTATTTTGCTTGAGTATTTTGCTTAACTAAATTCAAAACTAATCAAGAATTCTTATGAGGAATAAATTAATCATTTATCTAAAATTCCGACTTCCATAGTTTTTTTGAAATTTCTCATTATCATCCTAGAGAATATTGAAACGGTAAAATTTTCTTTCACAGAGTATTTACTTAATTCATTTACCCATTTTCATGGGATTTAAACCAAGGATTAAAGAAAACTCTTATTTTAATATAAAAATTCTGTATGCATCTATTTATGCATAAAATCCAACTTCTATAGAAATACACTTTTATATAAAAGAAAATTCCTTTTATACATCATTTTATGCATAAAAATCAATATTGATGAGAGTAACACTTTTGGAATAAAAATTCTTTTATGCATCTATTTATGCATAAATAATCCATTTTGATGAAAGTAACACTTTAATAATAAAAATTATTCTTTTATGCATCTATTTAAGCATAAAAATCTATTTTGATGAAAGTAACACTTTTATAATAAAAATTATTCTTTTATGCATCTATTTATGCATAAATAATCCACTTTGATGAAAGTAACATTTTTATAATAAGAATTATTCTTTTATGCATCTATTTATGCATAAAAATCTATTTTGATGAAAGTAACATTTTTATAATAAGAATTATTCTTTTATGCATCTATTTATGCATAAATAATCTGCTTTGATGAAAGTAACACTTTTATAATAAAAATTATTCTTTTATGCATCTATTTATGCATAAATATCTATTTTGATGAAAGTAACACTTTTATAATAAAAAATATATTCATTTATTCATCTATTTATGCATAACAATCCATTTTGATGAAAGTAACACTTTTATAATAAAAATATATTCTTTCATGCATCTAGTTATGCATAAAAATCCATTTTGATGAAAGTAACACTTTTATAATAATAAAAATATTCTTTCATGCATCTATTTATGCATAAAAATCCATTTTGATGAAAGTAACACTTTTATAATAAAACAATTAACCAATATGCATCTTTATATGCATAGAATATAATTCTAATAAAAATCACTCTTTTATAATAAACAATAATCAATATGCATGTTTCTATACATACAATGAAAATGATGCTTTAGAATACACAAACGATAAGGATTACTCTTTTAGAATAATAAAAGATGAAATTTATTTCATAAATTTTTAGAAAATTTTGCCATAACCTCCTTTGTATGGCTGACCATTTTTCAATTTTTCTAACCTTAATCTACTTGGGAATTATCCCCAATTGGTTTTAAGCACTCTAAACTAATCAATTTTCACATTTAAGAGAGAAACAATATGAAAAGTTTAATTCTAGCAATTAGATCACTTAACTAGGATAAATAAGGGCTGATTTTAAGAATGAGGGGGAAAGCCTTTCCAAGAAGGCATAGCATCCATTTATCAATTCAAACAAAACAAAAATTAGAAAAACCATTAAAAGAATAAGGAAAAGGTAAAATTACTAACTTACATGAATTCTGGGAGCTTTCCTTTGGCTTGATGGTTTGAGGGATCAACTCTTGTTTACAACAAGAGTGGCCACCAATTCTTTAGAAGAGGGAATGGTAAAAAACTAGTGAATTACTAAGAAATTCACAGTTCTTGGCTCTTGGGAGGAGTAGAGTAACAGTGCATAAAACACTATTAAGCTTCAACAAAGGGGGAGGCTTCTATTTATAGGAGAAAGTGACCTTCTAACCAAGAAAGCTGATTCTAGAATTTTCCAGATCAGTTTGGTCAACTTTTGACCATTTTTAGGTCAGTTTAGCTTACTTTTGGAACTAGACTTGAATTAGGAGGGAGGAGAGATGAAATATCTCAATTTTTGATAATTTTAAACTCCACTACACGTGAAATAGGCGCCTCCTTCATAAGGGGGGGATTTCCATTGTGAGGTGTCAAAAATGCATCATTTCCTCTAAATATCTCTTCTTTTTTAACTAATAACCTTATCCTTAGTCAACTCTTCATCTTATGTGAGTATTTACTCATTTTTAGGGATATTTTCTTTATTTACTCATATTTAGGAGGATTTTCTTTATTTCTTCTATTTATCTCCTCCACACATTTGGATGAATCTAATTGGCCCCTTAAAACCTTAATTTAAAATTTTTAAAAAATCTGGACCCCTAGGATAAGGCCTCTTGATGAACAGATTATACTTGATTTCTAATGCACCTTCTGAAAATCTTTTTGAACTTCTGTTTCGAGGGAACTTATTTTAATAAGAAGAGATATTTTTCCATCCAAAAATATTCAAAATCTGAATAATCTCTCTCTAGAATATTTTCTCTCTCTAGGTAAAAATAGGCAAAAACAAGATCTTTTATATTTCTGAAGAGGGGATTGATTACAGGGGAAGATATTGGACATCTTAAGAGGCTGGGGAGGAAGTTACATTCTCTCCCACTTGAAAAACGCGAGATGTCCTCATCTCGCAAACTGGGGGTAATCTTGCACAGGCTGAAGATAGTAGAAACAGCCAAAGTGGCATGGAGAAACCACTGCACGAGACAAACCATCTAGATTGAAACACCCAGACTTGGAATGATCTCAAAATTTACCTAAGAGATTCTGTCCTCCTGGCTTTTTGGAAAACAAGACGAACGAGTTCTTAGAATTATACCAGGGGAGCAAAACTATTGAAGTGTATCACTAAGCATTCGCTCTCGTCCTCAAGTACTCCCGCCACCACTGGATGAAGCTGATGGCCAGGTTCATTCGAAGACTAAACGAACCTTTGAATATCCTAGTGAAGAATGCTAAACCAATATCCATGGCCAAAGCAGTACGGATGGCGAAGGATTTCGCCAAGGCCTTTGATGTTAAAGTCCCGCCGAAGCCAGCACCATCATCTTTCAAAAGATTTCTAGCTCCAGAAGGTGATTCAAACCTTCCATCCCATAAGAGACAACAAGGTCAAACTCAGGATATGGGAAGTTCCAGAATGGAAGAAAGGTCTTTTTCTCGGAACTCAATCCCCTGAAATTCTACTTCTTTAGAAGTTCCATCCTTGAACAAGAAAGTGAAATGCTATAACTGTCAAGGATTTGGACATCGCAGTATGGATTTCCCAACTCCTTTTGGATCAAGGTTTTCGAGGCGGAGAAATTAGGGACCAGGATTCTAGACTCCAATTCCTTCCTTCTAGAGTAATCAGGTTCCTTTCCGCCAAAATCAGGGAAATTCCAAAGGTAGACCCTCTAACCAACCCTTAGTTTCAATCCAAGGTAATGCAAAACCTTCACCTCAGAATAGGGAAAGTCAAAGTTAGATGTTCCCAAATCGGCCATCCACTTCCAAGGTAGTAATGCTGGAAGCAATTGAAGAAGAAGAAGAAAATAAAAGAGATCATACTCCACCTGCGAGATAAGGACATCTCGCATTTTTTAAGTGGGGTAGGATGTAAGATTCCTCCCTCCAGCTTTTGAGGTGTAAAGTGTAAGAGCCTCCCCTTCTGATCTTGTAATTATTCTCCTCTCTAAAATACAAGAAAGATCTTGTTTTACCCTGTTTTGGCTTAGAGAGAGAAAAAGTCTAGAGAGAGATAATCCTAAATTAAGATATCTTTAGATATAAAAATCCTCCTAGTATCTAAAATGGATTCCCCTGAAACAAAAATTCAAAAAGAGCTTTCCAATGTGCAATTGGAGTCAATTGAAAATGTGTATAAAGGACCTTAGCCTAAGGGTCTACATTTTCAGAAATTTTTGGATTATGGTCCAATTAAGGTTCCAATGGGCCAATTGGATTAGTCCAAGTGTTGGGATGAGCTAAATCTAAAGAATAAAAGAAAATACCCAAAAAATGAGCATAAGATGAAGAGTTGACTGAGTATAGGGTGGGTTTATTAGTTGAAAACTATGAGATATTACTAAAAAAATGAGATATTTTGGATAAATGATGCATTTTTGACACCTTGGTATAAGGAGGGGGGAGCCACTTGAGGTAGGCGCCTATTTCACACATGTGGATGAGTTTTTAATTCAAAAAAATTATGATATTTTTATCTCTCCTCTCTCCTGGAGATCAAACCAAATCAAAAGGGAGCCAAACTAGGTCTAAATCTTGTCCAAATTTAGCCAAATTGAACCTGGAAAATTCTAGAACCCAGTTGGACTTGGCTAGAGGCCTCCCTCACCTATAAATAGATCCTTAGTCTTTTGAAAAAAAATATGTAAACTATACCATGCCAGTATTACATTAAAATAATGATATTTTTTATTATCCCTTAAAAATCCTCTACATTTTGGAGAAATCGGAGTTTCTCTCTCTCTCAACCTTCCTTGCCTATGGAGCTTTCCTCTCAACATACTAACCAGTTGATTGGTTGGGGGCTTCTTCTAAGATAGAGAAGCAAGCAAAATCAAGTGGTAAGGTGTAATTTTATGATTTCTTCTCTATTCTCAATGATTTCACTTCTCAACCCCTCTCAAGCTTGAGAAGTTTCTCAATTAAGTGTTTATAATGCAAATCAAGCTTTTCTTAAATGTTGTAATGAATAATTAAGAAAAGTTTATATTTATGCTTAATTAGGATGCTTTTATGCTTATCTCTCTCTCCCCCCAAGAATGGTCATTCCTATGACCAAATCTCTATTTAAATGATGCTTCTCATGGAGAAATTCTCAATTCACAAATCAAACTCTAGGCTTGTGAAGCTAGAGGTTAAGAAAATGGGTTTTTATACTTTTATGCTTATAAAATTATGGTAATCTTATGATTAAATCCATAAAATGGATTTAAGGCTAAAAGATAGTTATACTATCATAATTATATTACTACGTCTTATTCTTTTAGAAAAAAGTAAAAATTATCAATAATAGCAACGGAGCTATGGCAAAATTTTCAAGAAATTAATACATAAACTCATTCTTATGCATAATGTGAAAAGAGGACTTCCTACCATATTCTAGGATTGAATATCCTATGCTAAAAGAATGATTTTCATCACATTCAATAGAAAACTAATTTTAAGGTTTATGCATAATTAAATAATTAAGAAAAAAGAAAATTATGGTAATTTTATTTAAACGATAAAAGAGGAATTTCCATGACATTTGGAATTCAATCATTTAAATGAGAAAAGTGGAATTCTTAGCATATTGAAATTAATGGTTATTTATTTAAATTTAAAGAGGAATTTTAGATAAATTTATTTTATGCATGAAAAAAATTTAAATGATAAAAGATGAATTCCTATGACATTTGAAATTCAATCATTTAACTGGGAAAAGTGGAATTCTTGGCATAATTGAATAATGGGTAATTTTATTAAAGAAAAGAGGAATTTTAGATAAATTTATTTTATGATAAAAGAGAAATTCTCATGATATTTGAATGTAATCATTTAAATGCAAAAAGGAAAATTCCCATGATATTTGAGATCCAAGAAATTAAATGAAAAAAGAGGAATTTTTAGTATAATTCAAATTATGAGTATTTATCAAAAGTAAAATTTTGAGCATTATTGAGAAATATGGGTAAATTTGATTTTTTTAAATCCCATGAATTCTTTTATTCAAAAGAAGAATATTGAATATAATTTACTTGAGAAAATTGAGAATGAAAATGGAAATAGTCGTCGAGAAAAAGAACCTTTATTTAGGCTAAGCAATTGACATTTAGAAAAAGTCCCAATTATCGGTAGTATCAAAGTAGAAAAATTTACTAAATGTGAATGGGATGTGATAAGATGTAAACAGGATGTGATAAGATGTAAATGGGATGCGATAGGATATGAACGGATGTGATAAGATGTGAATCGATGTGATAAGATGTAAATGGGATGCGATAGGATGTGAACGGATGTGATAAGATGTAAATGGGATGCGATAGGATGTGAATGGATGTGATAAGATGTAAATGGGATGCGATAGGATGTGAATGGATGTGGATGTATATGTGAAAGAATGTGATGTAAATGAATGTGGATGTGAATGATGAGATGAGAATGAGATGTGAGGTTATGAGAAAGGATTTGATGTGATGTAAATAGATGTGGATGTGGATGTGGATGCAATAAGATGTGATGTAATGTAAATGGATGTGGATGCGGATGTGGATGAGATATGTTGTGATGTAAAGGGATGTGGATGTGATGTGATATAAAGGGATGTGGATGTGATGTGATGTGATGTAAAGGGGATGTGGATATGATGTGATGAAAAGGGATGTGGATGGATATGAATGGATGTGAATGTAATGAGTATGAATGTGATGGATGTGAATGTGATGAGTATGAATGTGATGGATGTGAATGGATGGATGTGATGTGATGGATGTGCATGGATGGATGTGATGTGATAGATGTGAATGGATGTGATGTGAATGAATGTGATGGATGTGAATGGATGTGATGTGAATGAATGTGATGGATGTGAATGAGACGTGATGGATGTGATGTGAATGAATGTGATGGATGTGATGTGAATGAATATGATGGATGTGAATGAGACGTGATGTGAATAAATGGGATGTGATGTGATGTGAGTTGGGATAGATGTGAATGGATGAGATGTGATGTGAAATGGATGTGATGTGATGTGATGTGGATCGGGATAGATGTGAATGGATGAGATGTGATGTGAAATGGATGTGATGAGAATCGGGATAGATGTGAATGAATGAGATGTGATGTGAAATGGATGTGATGTAATGTGGATCGGGGTAGATATGATTGGATGAGATGTGAATGAATGTGATGTGATGAGATGTGGATATGGGTAGATGCGAATGAATGAGATGTAATGAGGATAAATGTGGATAGATGTGATGAGATGGAATATGAAATGATTGTATGAGAATGAATGAAGACGATGGGAATACATATGATTCGACCTGGATTAAGTAATGTGGATTGATGAGGAACAATGTAGAAAGATGAGAGTTTGTTATAGAATTTGTATTTATGACATGTTTTTAAATGACTGTTTTATGTCAAGAATGCTGAGGAAGCTTTTTGACCATCTTGTGAATGAGGTCGTGGAGACCTAAGTGATAAAGTTGCAACAGCGAAGAGTCAATGGAGGATGTCTCGCCCGCGTAGTAAGGTCTCGGTCAAGGTCTTCACCAGCCTCGGTTCGATTCAAATGGTGAGCTTCCGATACGATGGATGAGGGACCAAGGAAGCAGCCTATGAGTGAAGCGCTAGGTAACCTCCGAAGGATCCTAGAGGGTGCTGACCATACGGTGCTCGGGCTCTAGGGGTCGCCAAAGATACCCACACGTGCATCGTGGAAGATAATGGAACAAGGAGTTAGAGTTGTTTTCTGAATTCGAGCAAGGACCTGGTTGATTGGCCTTGTTGGTCCTCAACGGATGAGTCCATGGCTCTTTTATATGGATCTGTTGGTTGATCTTGCTGATCTTCAATGGAGAGTCCATTTGGATTTTTATAAGTGAATATATTTCCGGGTACTATGAGCTAGAAACTATTGAAAATGTCCCTGACTGGACAAAGGGTGAGCGTTCTGGTTGCCAATGATGCCATAGGTACACCAATAAAGGAATGAATGGAAATTGGAATTCAATCGGATATCCTGGAGGATCATGATCAGTCATTCTATGGTTTCATTAAAAGATTGTTTTAAAGTCAGAATCTGTAAAACAAGCAATTTCATACTGGGTGTGTGTGACTAGCTTGAAGTTTGCATGAAGTGCTGGTGGTGGCTAGGGGGCCTGGGAACTCTTTTCCCTAGTTACCCAGGACAAAACCTAACCAAATTCCTAAATGGATCCCATCACTACAGTGGTTGGGCGGTTGGCTAACCCATGGGATTGGATGGGGTTAGGCTGACTGATGGATCCTTAAAATGAGACTCAATTCTGTTATGGTGTGATAGATGAAGTAAATCCCGGATGGTCTTTGTTCAATGGAAAAGAATCAACGACTGTGTCTCTTGATGAGGAAAAAAGCGTTGGTCTCTATGATTTAAGTGCAAGTCTCTTCCTTGATCTGACCGTGCGACTTACGGTTTCGGTCAGATCAGTTTGGTTAGTTAAGGCTCTTGACTACGTTAGAATAAAAATATCATGGAGGAACCGCCCATGCTTTCTTGGTGAGGGAAGTTTTTTCGGGTTTGGTTTTGGAAAAACCGAGGGATTAGTCTGTTGTCCAAATATCCGTGGGGGCGAGGCCCCGAGTGAGGGACCCTGCCTTGCACAAGAAGTGCTACTTCCGTGTTGCTAGCATCCTCGAATTCGTTGCGTGGAGGGGGCAGGGATCTTTCAACATCTTGAATGTTGGTGTTAGGTCTACTCCTCTCATGTTTGAGGAGCTCAACTCATTACTTCAGGATGAGGAAGATGTAGAGTTGTACTTGTGGTGACTCTGGTTTCTTTGCTACAGAAAGAAGAAGGGTAAGGATTCTAACTCCTCAAAGCACAGTCACAATGGTGGAAAACTTGCTTTCCCTAGTTACTTCAATATAAGGAAATAGAGATATGTAGAATTGCAATAATCACAATGGTGGCAAGGTTTTCTTCGCTAACATAAAGAAGAAAGGTAATGACTCTAACTCCTCAAATAAGAAGAAAGGTAATGACTCTAACTCCTCAAATAAGAAGAAAAAGGTTAAATGCATTTATTGTTACAAGAAAAGGCACATGGCCAAATAACGTAGGAAAAATAAAGTAGATGCTAAGAAATGCTACTCTCAAGACCAAGGAATCCAATCATGTTACAGAAATAGAGTGTATAATGGGATAGTTAATGTTACTACACATGATAATTCTTGGATCATCAACAACAATAACGCTTCTGGGTATATGACTAGTACAACTAGTCATAAGGATTCATATTCCTCCCCGTAAACCTTGTGGGTTATAACATCATGGTGACAACGAGAAATGATGCAAAATGTCTAGCCAAAGAATTAGGTACTATTTTAATTATAATGTTATGTACATGTTCCAAATACTCAGAGAACCAAATTGGATGTGCCAAAAGTTTAAAATGCATCTTCTTGGGTTATATCATCATGGAGTTGAAGGAATATCGTCTCTATGATCCTTAGGAGGCAAAGAAGATCATAATGAGTCATTATATGGTATTCTAGGAATAACCATGTTAGATGGAGGAGGAACTTCCTTCTTCTTTATCATGCATCACTAAAATAACACGACCTCCATATGTAGCATCATGGGCTTCCTCACATCCCAATGAAGGGCAACATGTAATTTTCTATGTAGATGAATTTTGAAGATGAAAAAATGGAGCATGTTGTTCCATAAAAGGTAAGCCATTCCCTAAGTGGTATAAGCAACTTTTAGATGGACCAAAAGCTTCAGCCCACCATTGAATGTACCTTAAGATGTTTGCAGATCCATAAGGTTAAAGGACCATAATACAACCTTTGCCCACCTTAAGATGTTCACAGATCCATAAGGTTAAAGGAACAAAATACAACTATGCTCTCATGTCATAGGTACTCAAGATTCAGGAGTAGAATTGGGCTATGTAAATTCCACCTTAAAAAAACCACACTTGGGATCTTGTAGATCGACCTTTGAAATGAAAGGTAACTAAATAGGTTTACAAGGAAAATTATAGATTTCATAGTACTTTGGAAAAGTATAAGGCATGACGTGTTGCCAAAAAGTTTACACAAATTGAAGGTTTTAAATTTCAGGAAACATTTCCTCCTATAGCTAGGCTAACCTTAGTCTGCATTGGTGGCCTTACATTGGAAGCACAAGGAGTGGGCAATTCTCCAAATATATAATGGATATAAAATTAGATTTCCTTAATAATAACCTTGAGGAAGAGGTATACGCAGAGCCGTGGTTTGTGGTCCTTTCTAATTCCAAAAAAGAACAGATTATAAGTTAGGGAAGAAAAGGCTATGGGCTGAAATATGGGACCCACAAGCATGGTACCAGAGGATTGATGCTAATTTTGTGAGCATTAATCTCTCATATAATCCTACAAATATATATGTCTTTTGTGAGCAAGTGTTCACCAAAATGAGCATGCTTCCTTGCACGAGAGAGAGAGAGAGAAGAGAAGAGAAAGGAGACAATACAAGGGTCGATTCAGGAACTAGCATTTAGCCAACCCTAATGAGGGTTAATGCCTCAATTTGAGGCTGCAAGGGCTCACTCCACTACCACTTATGTCACTCAAATGGAGTTTTCCACAAGCTAGGTGAGGAGCAATGAGAGAAGGTGGAGACCTCAACTCCTACCCAATACCTTCATGTGTCCAAGAGTGAAAGTGAGAGAGAGAGAGAGAAAGTAGAAGAAGAGAGGCAAGCATTGAGAACCTCACCTACATGCACAAACACACAATCAAGCAAGAAAGCATGGATGCACACAAGCTTACCAACATAGCCCACAAGAAAGTGAGAGAGAGAGAGAGAGAGAGAGAGAGAGAGGGAGAGAAACTAAATTATGATAATTGGATTGTCCCTTTTCATATTTCATAAGTCATTTATATACATGAGCTCTCTTTTTACAATGGCCAGTTTCCCATTCTACAATTGGGGGCCCAAGATTGATGTTGCAACATGTAGTTTGATGAATGCATGCATCTTAGCGATCATGTTGTCCTCTGTGCATGGGCTCTAGAACATAGGAGAGAACCAAGGAAGTTGAATTGTAATTTGGGGTTCACCTTTTGTTCTGTTTGGAACAGGTGCCATGCCCAGGTGGAATAGGTGCCATGCTCAGCGTCAAAAAATGGGGAGGTAAGTGGGATTAATCTAGAGTGCTTGAGGAGCCTTGCAATACTCCATCCATATTTAGGGTTTGAGGATGAATGGGTGTTAGGAAACTGGTTGCTCACCCATGAGGTTGAATGTGAGGGGCTTAGAATCAAAGTGGGGTTTGAGGTAACATGTGCATTGGCAATGCAGATGCTGGTGCTTCCAGGCATCGTGGTTGGCATAAGGACATGGATGCCCATGTGGTTTGTGAGGTGCCTACTGGAGTTGCCGATGAAGCAAGATTCGGATGGCCTATGCAAACTCCGTGTGGTCTAAAGGATTGCACCAGTTGAGTGGGTTAAGGGGGGAATCCACCTCCTCATTCTCCTACAAAGGTTGGGGTGGAATCTCGCCTTTCTCCAAGGGGTGGGTGAAGGGAGGTTGGCAAGGAGATGTGGTGGAGGGGTGAAGGTGGAGGAGAAACTAAGGAAGAGGGAGTGGTGCCAAGGGAGGCATCAAGGAAAGGAGTTGGATGGGCTGATGTAGAGGGAAGATCTTTGGGGTGTACAAGTAGGCCCAATCCTAGATATGGAGGGATTAAGGGGGTGATGGTGGTGGTGTGGGTGAAGGACATGGCAAGGGAATGTGAGGGGGGGTTGTAGAAGGCGAGGGAAAGGGGAAAGGTGGTAGAAGGAGGAAAACTAGTGCCGGAAAGGATTTTTGCATGGAGGGTGGGGGGTTCCAATGAGTGTTGGTGGGCACCAGTGTGGGGTAGGTTGGGTGGGGGTTGAGAAATAGGGCCGGATTGGGATTGGAAATGTGGTGGGGGTGGAGGTTGATGAGGAGGACAGTGGGAGGCAAAGGGATCGGTTCTTGTAGGTGGTTGGTGTTATCCCTGCCATTGTTGTTGTCATCGTTGTCCTTGTAAAGGTCACGACAGGGGCAGTCATTTGGACAAGAAGAAGATTTTGGCCTCCCATGCCTCTTTAATGGAGATTTTGTATGGGAAGGAAATGTGGGAGTCATCAAACTACATGTTGCAAGTGGTGGCTATGACTTGTAGTTAGCGCTTTTTGTAGGCATAGAAGATTGTTGAGAAGTCGAGCCTTTCTAGGAAGTCGAGAGCGCTTTTTGTAGGCATAGAAGATTGTTGAGAAGTCAAGCCTTTCTAGGAAGTCGAGAGCGGAAAGGTATTTGGATAAGTCATATGGGTATGGGAAAACGCCATGGGGAACATAAAGATCAATAGTGGCATCGTCGTCCGGTGACATGCCCATGCTCCAGAAGCAGTTAATGAGGTTGGTTGCGATGGGGTGTATGGGAAGGGTGAAGAGGTCAGTGGGGTAAACAAAGGAAACCTGGTTCTGTAAAAAGAGTGTAAGAAGGAGGTTGATGGAGGGGTAGAGGGGTTTGTTGAGGAGGTAGGAGAGGGTGGAGGAGGTGAGGGGATTGTTGATGAATGTAAGATTCCTCCCCAACCTCTCAAGATGTCTAGCATCTTCCCCTGTAATCAAATCCCTCTTCAGAAATATAAAAGATCTTGTTTCTCCAGTTTTGGCCTAGAGAGAGAAAATCTTCTAGAGAGTGGTAATTCAGTTTTTAAATATTTTTGGATAGAAAAATATCTCATCTTATTAAAATAACTTCCCCTCAAACAGAAGTTCAAAAAGATTTTCAGAAGGTGCATTAGAAATCAAGTATAATTTGTTCAAGAGGCCTTATCCTAGGGGTCCAAATTTTTTTGAAATTTTAAATTAAGGTTCCTATGGACCAATAAGATTAATCCAAGTGTTTGGATAGGATAAATCCAAAGAATAAAAGAAAATACCCAAAAATGAGTAAATGCCCACATAAGATGAAGAGTTGACCAAGTACTAGGTTTATTAGTTAAAAATTATGAAGTATTAATTAAAAATAAGATATTTTGGGATAATAATTCATTTTTGACACATGTGTAAGGAAAGGGGAGACCTTTAAGGAGGCACCTATTTCACATGCTTAAATGAGTGAAAAACTAAAAAATAATAGGATATTTTTATCTCTCCTCTCTCCTAGATCAAACCGAATCAAAAAGGGAGACAAATTGGTCCAAATCTTGTCCAAATTCAACCAAACTGAAGTTGGAAAATTCTAGAATCTAGTTGGACTCAGTTAGTGGCCTCCCTCTCCTATAAATAGACCCTCATTCCTTTGTATTATTATATGTCAACTAAACTATGCCAGTATTACTCTAAACTAAGCTATTTTCTATTATCCTCTAAAAACCCTCTCCAAAATTGAAGAGATTGGAGCTTCTCTCTCTCTCTTGAATTTTCCTTGGTGACTCCTACAACATACCAAACTACTTGATTGGTTGGGGGCCTCTACTGTGAACAAAGAATCAAGGAAATTATAAGGTAAAGTGTGGATTATTTTCTTTTCTTAATGAATCTCTAAATGCTTCTCTTCTCAACCCCTCTCAAGCTTGAGAAGCTTTAATTTAAATGGCTTAAGTTCTTTTATGTTTTGTAATAAGAAAACACGTAAATTTTCATTTATATTTAATTTAATGGTTTTTTTAAGAATTTCTCTCTCTCCCCCCAAAGAAAGGTCATTCCTATGACCTATTCTCAATCCAAATGAGCTTCTTATGAAGCATTTCTCTAAACCGAGTAAATTCTATGCTTATCTTATTGGAGGCCAAATTAATGGCTTTCTTATGCTTTTAAGCTAGTTATTTCATGAAAATCTATAAACCAATCTATAAGTGGATAATGATCCAATTAGGGATCATTCTAATCATTTCATTAATGATAAACTTTATTCTTTTAATAAAATTTGAGATTTATCACTGAGCTATGGTAAAAATTTTATAAAAATTACACATAAAACATTTTCATTCAAAACATAAAAAGAGGACTTCCTACCATATTCTAGGAATTATCATCCTAGGATAATTGATTGATTCTCATTGTAATCACGAAAATATTGATTTTTATGTTTATGCATAACTAATGAATTACGAAAAAGAGGAATCTCTAAGTAATTTATTTTTATGTCAAAAGAGTAATTCCCATGACATTGGAAAACCATATATTCCGATGATTTAGAGAAATAAAATTGGAATGATAAAATAATGTATATTTTTAAAGAAAGATTTTAGTTAAATTATCTTTTTGTATAGTTAAATTTTTATGATGAAAGAGGAATTCCCACCATATTGGAATCCTAGTAATTAAAGGAGGAAAGTGTAATTCCTAGTGCAAAGGAATTAATGTTGATTTTTATTTAAATTTTAAGAGAAAAATTTAGTTAATTTTATCTTTTGCTTAGATAAAATTAAATGATGAAAGTGGAATTCCCACTACATTAGAATTCAAATGTTTAGATGAGAAAAATGGATTTTTTAGCTTAAAGAATTAATGATTATTTTATGTGATTTTAAGAAAATTTTTTACAGATTTAATTTATGGAAAAGAGGAATTCCCATGAAAATTGAATTGCATGTGTGGTAATGAGAAAAAGAAAGAATTCAAGTTTATTAAAAAAAAAGGTATTGATATTTTAGTTAAAAGATGAATATTCATGATATTAAAGAAAAGAGAGAATTGACTTAAATTTTAATGTCAAAAGATGAATTTCCATCATAATTCTACTTAATGAATTAAGGTTGGGAATTATGTGGGGAAAAGGAAAATCTTGGATATTTTAATTGATGAAATCACTAAATTGGATATTTTGTCCAAATCTAGATGACTATCTGAAAGGAATCCTTGTAAAACTAAACTGGATGAAATTGGTTAGATTACGACTGTAAACCAAATTGTCCATCTCTCAAATTGATTCAGACAAAGACTTCGTGACCAATTTCAGTTACCAAATCCAAAGATTAGACTACCAAAATTGATGGGGTAGATTACCCTCATGAGTGATCGAGGATCCTTATGAAACTGGAGATTATTGGAAAAAGGGTTTTTGGAATCAATCTCAAACTGGAATCTCACTTGCATTGTGCACTTGCATTGGAAACTCTGTTTTTCATTCAAAGGACTGTTTTAGGCTAGAATGCTGGAGGAAGCATTCGGCCTATGTTGTTTTACTAAAAGGAGGTTCGTTGGAACAGCTGGCAGGGAGTCGTCAAGGGACGTCGCCCGTGGCAAAGCCTGCCGAGGTCTTGACCAGCCTCGGTATGGTTAAAATGGTGCGCTTCCGGTACGATGGACAAGGACCGTCAAAGCGGTCGCTGAGTGAAGTACCAGGACACCTAAGGAGGATCCTGGAGGGTTCTAACCAGCGCGATGCATGGGCTCGCGGTTTCTAGGACACCTAAGGAGGATCCTGGAGGTATCTGACCAGCGCGATGCATGGGCTCGCAGTTGCTAGGACACCTAAGGAGGATCCTGGAGGGTTCTGACCAGCGCGATGCATGGGCTCACGGTTGCTAGGACACCCATGCGTACGTCGAGGAAGATTATCTAATGGTGGACAAAAAGGAAAGATTTTTGGGAACTAAATTTTGATACTGGATCTCGTTGGTTGGCCAGATGCTCTTCAACGAAGAGTTCATAGGATCCATTTTTGTAAAACAATAGACTTGGAATTTTGGAAAATGATGATTGAAAATATTATGATTTTTATTCAAGTATTGTCTTAAAGCTAGTTGAATCTGTTATAAATGGCAATTTCATATTGGGTGTGTACGTGGTATGCCTATTTGATTTTTGCATAAATCGCCAGCTACTAGGGGGCCTTGAAACTCTTTTCCCTCGGTACACGGGCAAAAACCCAATCAAATCTTTATAAACGAATCCCACCAATTCACTGGCCGGGTGGTTGGCTAACCCATGGACCGGATGGGATGGATCGGAGGATTCCTGAGAAACACCTAGAAGCGATTAGTTACGTAATTTAGTTTAAGTCCCGAGAAGACCTTGTTGTTCTGTGGGACGGGACTATCGGCTGTGCCTCGGAAATGAGAAAAAAAGCGGTGATTCCATGGACCAAGTGCAAGTCTCTTCTTGATCTGACCATGTGACTTTAGGTTCGGTCAGATCAGTTTAATTAGTCAAGACTTGACTCGATAGAGTAATTCCCCCATTTAGATGATGATTTTCCCAATGGAGGAATCGCCCGTGCCTTCCAGGCGAGGGGAGTCTTCCGGGCCGGAACCCGGAGGGGGCCGTCGCTCGGGCTAGCCTCTCATCTCGGACATCCATGGGCGAGGCCCCGAGTGTGTGGGAATCCCCACCCCGCACGAGAGGCCGACGCCACTTCCGCTTTCTGCTGGCAAAGACAAGCCCTGCGGGGGCTGTCTGAGCAGGGAGGGACCTCACAGCTGGTATCAGAGCGTGTTGAAGGCTAATAAGGATAAACAAATCCTTATCAGAAATTGATAATAAAAACTCAGAAAAAGCATTTTTCATAATGTATTTTCATTTCGTAAGCTTCTTTAATGAAGAATTTTTAATCAAAGAAATTGTTTTTATAGATGGAAATTCCCTATATATCTAGTATTCCTGACCTCACCCAGTCTCAAGATATGACTGCGTTCGCCTTCGAGCATCTCGTCTCTTCCGCTTTAACTCGAACAAGCCGAGGAAGACTCACACGCCATTTCGAGGATTTATATTTTCCTGACCCAGCGGCAGAGAGACGACAGCATAAGTGGTTTATAGGGCAATATGTCCACGCCTCTTGCGCGACCAGTGCCGTGCAATGCTGAGGCAGAACCTCTCATTGGCAATGATTTTGTTAAAGCTAAAAATGGTGCGTGGTGTCATTCTATATCATGCAACGCCTTGGAATTTCAGACTTTCATGCCAAGTCTACAGACTCCTTAGTTGCTTTATTCCTAAGGAGAAGATAATAGCTCCCTTGTCAGTTAGAGAACTTATGTATCAGGGCATGACTATGGCCCACTACCGTCATCTTATGCGTCTCCCGAGGAGATTTTGAATTTTGGAGCCCAGCTGCTCTATGTACATATTGCAACTTTTATATAGTAAAGAAATGTTTTCTGGAGAAAATTCCATGTGTATAAATGATTGTTTATAGACGAACTGATAAAGAAAAATCTGTTATCGGACATATGTCATAGATCTGTAATAAGATCATTGTCTTGTTTAAGAAATTATTTTCCAAGCCTCTTAAGTCTTAGGATCTTGTGGATGATATCAAAAAAAAAAAATATCATTTTTGGCAGAATCATGAGACGAGGAAATCGTGGCCGTCAACCAGACCCTCTCTCTGAAGATGATGGGCTTGACCCTGATGTCCGTAAGGCTCTCCATAGAACTCAGCCAGGACCCTTCAAAGGTGAAGGGGAGAACCTGGGCGAGGCCGTGAAGAAATGGGTGGAAGCCATGGAGGAATACTTTGACGTCACCGGTTACAATGAGCGGAGCAAAATGGCTCTTGCCAGGCTGAAGATAGTGGAAACAGCCAGGGTGGCGTGGAGGAACCACTGTGACACCAACCGTTTGGACAGAAATACTCAGTCATGGAACGACCTTAAAACCTATCTGAGAAAGAGATTTTGTTCCCCTAGATTTTTTAAAATCAAAATGAACGAATTCCTAGAGCTGAAGCAGGGGAGCAAAACCATTGAGGAATATCACCAGGCCTTTGCCCTTCTACTTAAATATTCGCCACCTCTAGATGAAGAGCAACTCATGGCCAGGTTCATTCGGGGAATGAACGAACCCTTGGACACACTGGTCAAAAATGCCAAACCGGTGTCCATGGCAGAAGCTGTCAGGATGGCGAAGGACTTTGCTAAAGCTTTCATCGTAAAAGTCCCGCCAAAACCAGCTCCCTCATCCTTCAAGAGATTTCAGACTCCGGGAAGTTCTTCCAACTTTTCGCCTCCAAAGAGACATCAAGGTCCTAACCAGAATGTGGAGACGGGAAGCTTCAGAAATGAAGGAAGACCTTTCCCCCAAAGTGCATTCTTAGGAACTCCGGCTTTCTCCAAAATGCAAAGAGAAGAACTTCAAAGTGAGAATAGATGCTACGGATGTCAAGGACTTGGGCACCAACTCAAGGATTTCCCATCTCCTTCTGTGGGCCAAGGAAGCGAGGGTCCCAGAGTTCCGAGACCGACTCCTTCTTATCAATCCAATCAGGGTGTGAACCGCGCCAGAATCAGGGTAACCCAAGAAGAGTGCCAGCTCAACCTGGAGCCTCAATGTAAAGTAGTCTCCGAACTCCCTCCCAGAATTGGAATAATCAAAGAGAGAGAGTTCCACCTCAGACTGCAGCAGCCAGAGCAGTCACCATAGCTGAGGAAATGGAGGAAGAGAGGACAGATTTATGCAGCAATTGAACATCAGGGGAATAACCCTCAATTCTCAGTCCTCCAGACTCCAGCAGAGTACCAGGGTAAGCAATTCAAGCTTTTGATTGATTCAGGCAGTACTCATTCTTTTATTTCCCCGGGATGTCTGCGTAAATTAGTCCTAAATCAAAAATCAGGGAAACCTATGCAAGTGGAATTAGCTAGTGGGAAGATTCTTTTCACTCACCTGGAGACTGACCTTATTCAGTTTAGCCTAGATGGGAACATAACAAAATGTCAGTTCAGAGTCCTACCCCTGGGAATATATGATGGAATCCTTGGAATGGATTGGCTCCAAAAGAATCAGGCTGACATTCATTGTCACAAAGGAACCATCTCTTTCCTTGACCTCCATGGGAATAAAGTTCAAGGAATTGGAATTTTCGGATCCCCACAGTGCTGCAATTAATTAAGGCTTCCAAATTATTAAAAGGGCTCAGAAAGAGGCAAGCTGTGTATGTTGTTAAAATGAATCCAGTAGACGTAAAATGCAAGGTTAAAGAACCAAAGTGGTTAAGTGAGTATTCAGATGTCTTTCCTGAAGAGCTGACTGAGATGCCTCCGTCTCGTGAAGTAGATCATGAGATTGAATTAACCCTCGGAGCTCAGCCAGTAGCCCAGCATGCATACAAAATGCCAGTCCCTAAAGCCATAGAACTTAAGGAGCACTTAAGACAGCTATTAGAGCAGGGATTTGTCAGACCTAGTGTCTCACCTTGGGGTGCGCTCGTTCTCTTTCAAAAGAAGAAAGATGGAACGTTAAGACTCTGTATTGAGAGGTCTGAATCAATTAACAATTAAGAATAAGTATCCTATTCCTAGGATTGATGAGCTTTTGGATCGGTTAAGTGGTAACCAAATGTTCACAAAGATAGATCTCAAATCCGGGTACTACCAGATCAGAATCAAGGAGCAGGACATCCCTAAGACAGCATTCAATACTCGCTATGGGCATTATGAATTCACAGTCATGCCGTTTGGATTGACTAATGCCCCAGCGACATTCAATCATCTTATGCAAGATATTCTCCGAGAATATCTTGGATGATTTTGTTCCTCTAGCAAGTGTTCCTTCTTTGTTGACCAGGTGGAATACTTGGGATTCATAGTGTCAAAAGATGAGATTTCTCCTGACCCCGCAAAGATCCAAGAAGTAGTTGAATGGCCAGAACCTAAGACAGTAAAGGAAGTCAGAGGATTCCTAGGGTTAACTGGATGGTATAGGATTTTTATACCCAGGTATGCTCAGATAGCATCCCCTTTGACTAACCTTCTCAAGAAAAGTACACTTTTTCAGTGGACTGCAATGTGTCAGAGTGCCTTTGACAAGGTGAAGACAGCCTTAGTAACCAACCCTATTCTTAAATTGCCAGATTTTACCAAACCCTTTGAGGTAGTTAGTGGATTTGCCCTAGGCGGTGCTTTAATGCAGGAAGGTCATGCAGTGGCCTATGAATCCAGAAAACTCGGAACACATGAGAGGAATTATGCCGTCCATGACTTGGAGTTACTCTCAGTAGTGTATGCTTTGAAGTTATGGAGACATTATCTTTTGGGACAGAGATTCACCTTGATGTGACAGATCATCAAAGTCTGAAGTGGATCTTCACCCAAAGGGATCTCAACATGCGTCAAAGGAGATGGATGCAAAACCTGCAGGAATTTGATTTTGAGATAAAGTATCGGCTGGGGAAAGAAAATGTGGTTGCAGATGCGCTCAGCAGAAAAGCCTCCTTGCTTGCAATTACAATGGTGTCAAATCCATTGATCAATGAAGCAAGGGAGAAAATTATGCAGGACAAATTCTTTGCCCATATTGCTACCCTTCTGATACAGGAAAGCGAGACTCCTCAAGAATTGAGTCAAGTTCTTGGTTACAAACTGGAGGAAGGATCCATATATTATAATAATCGGCTATGTATCCCCAATAATGCGGAAATAAAAGGACGAATTCTGAGAGAAGCCCATGATAGCCTAATAGCTGGGCATCCCCAGCTGGGGTTTATAAAAACCTATATGTCTGTGAAGAAAAGTTTCTTTTGGCTAGGACTCAAGAAGGATGTACTTGATCATATGCGGAAATGCTTGATGTGTCAGAGAGTCAAGGCAGAAAGAGTCAAGATGCCAGGGAAATTGTAGCCTCTAGACATTCTACAGATGAAATGGAATGCATCAGTATGGACTTTGTCACTGGATTACCTTCAGTGCGATCAGGTTACAACTCCATTTTTGTGGTAGTTGACAAGTTAACCAAAGTTGCCCATTTAATTCCAGTAAAAGAAACATACTTTGCAGTAGATGTTGCCAGAGTTTTCCTTAAGGAGATCTTCAGATTGCATGGTTTACCCAGAAGGATAGTAAGTGACAGAGATCCCAAATTCACATTGAAATTCTGGACTGCCTTCTTTGAAGCAGTAGGAACTTTCTTGGATCTCAGCACAGCCTATCATCCCGAAATTGATGGTGTCCAGACGGAAAGGGTGAACCAAGTAATAGAAGATATCCTTCGATCATGTTGCAGAGCAAGGAACCCAAGAAGTGGTTAAGTCATTTGCATCAGGTCATGTTTGCTTACAATGCTTCTTATCATCGGAGCATTGGGATGAGTCCTTTCAAAGCTTTGTATGGACAAGATTGCCTTACACTGTTGACTTGGTCTGACCCATTGATCAGAGTCGAAATGTCCAGAAAAATGCTTGATGACATGGACCAGCAGATGCAGTCAATCCGTAAAGATATAAAGGCAGCCCAAGACACGCAAAAGCAGTATGCAGATAAGAAGAGATCTGAGAGAGAGTTTGAAGAATCAGATATGGTCTTCACTCGTGTATGACCAAAAAGAAGTTCCTTATCCTTAGGGAAGTATAAGAAACTCTCTCTCAGATACTGTGGGTCTTATGCTGTCTTAAAGAAAGTGGACGATCTAGCCTACAAACTTCTTCAGCCTCCCCATCTCAAGGTACATAATGTATTCCATGTCAGCTTGCTTAAGAAATATGCCGCCCGAGTCACGTGCTTGATGATGAGAAATTGATCTCTCCGACGACTCAAGGCCTGATGGTACTCCAACCTGAGGAAATCCTTGACGTTCGAGAAAAGACCTCAGAGAATTCCTAGTAAAGTGGAAGTTCCTCCCTCTCGAAGACGCCACTTGGGAGAAAGAAGAAGAGTTGGCAAAGGATTACTCCCAGTTTGTGAGATGAGGGCATCTCATGTTTCTCAAGTGGGAGAGCCTCTCAAGATGTCCAGCATCTTCTCCTATAATCAAATCCCTCTTCAGAAATATAAAAGATCTTGTTTCTACCAGGCCTAGAGAGAGAAAATCTTCTAGAGAGTGGTAATTCAGTTTTTAAATATTTTTGGATAGAAAAATATCTCATCTTATTAAAATAACTTCCCCTGAAACAGAAGTGTTCAAAAAGATTTTCAAAAGGTGCATTAGAAATCAAGTATAATCTATTCAAGAAGGCCTTATCCTAGGGATCCATATTTTTTCAAAATTTTAAATTAAGGTTCCTATGGACCAATAAGATTAATCCAAGTGTTTGGATAGGATAAATCCAAAGAATAAAAGAAAATACCCAAAAATGAGTAAATGCCCACATAAGATGAAGAGTTGACCAAGTACTAGGTTTATTAGTTAAAAATTATGAAGTATTAAAAAATGAGATATTTTGGGGTAATAATTTATTTTTGACACATGTGTAAGGAAAGGGGAGACATTTAAGGAGGTGCCTATTTCACATGCTTGAATGAGTTAAAAAATCAAAAATAATAGGATATTTTTATCACTCCTCTCTCTCCTAGATCAAACGGAATAAAAAAGGGAACCAAATTGGTCCAAATCTTGTCCAAATTCAACCAAACTGAAGTTGGAAAATTCTAGAATCTAGTTGGACTCAGTTAGTGGCCTCCCTCTCCTATAAATAGACCCTCATTCAATTGTATTATTATCTGTCAACTAAACTATGTCAGTATTACTCTAAACTAAGCTATTTTCTATTATCCTCTAAAAACCCTCTCCAAAATTGTAGAGATTGGAGCTTCTCTCTCTCTTGAATTTTCCTTGGTGACTCCTATAACATACCAAACCAATTGATTGGTTGGGGGCCTCTACTGTGAACAAAGAATCAAGGAAATTATAAGGTAAATTGTGGATTATTGTCTTTTCTTAATCAATCTCCAAATGCTTCTCTTCTCAACCCCTCTCAAGCTTGAGAAGCTTTAATTTAAATGGTTTTTGATTGCTATTCAAGTTCTTTTATATTTTGAAATAAGAAAACACGTAAATTTTTATTTATGTTTAAATTTAATGGTTTTTTTAAGCATTTCTCTCTCTCCCCCCAAAGAAAGGTCATTCCTATGACCTATTCTCAATCCAAATGAGCTTCTTATGAAGCATTTCTCTAAACCAAGAGTAAATTCTATGCTTATCTTATTGGAGGCTAAATTAATGGCTATCTTATGCTTTTAAGCTAGTTATTTCATGAAAATCTATAAACCAATCTATAAGTGGATAATGATCCAATTAGGGATCATTCTAATCATTTCATTAATGATAAACTTTATTCTTTTAATAAAATTTGAGATTTATCACTCATAGCAGCACAACGGAGCTATGGTAAAATTTTTGTAAAAATTACACATAAAACATTTTCATTCAAAGCATGAAAAGAGGACTTCCTACCATATTCTAGGAATTATCATCCTAGGATAATTGATTGATTCTCATTTTAATCACAAAAATATTGATTTTTATGTTTATGCATAATTAATGAATTAAGAAAAAGAGGAATCTCTAAGTAATTTATTTTTATGTCAAAAGAGTAATTCCCATGACATTGGAAAGCCATATATTCCGATGATTTAGAGAAATAAAATTGGAATGATAAAATAATGTATATTTTTAAAGAAAGATTTTAGTTAAATTATCTTTTTGTATAGTTAAATTTTTATGATGAAAGAGGAATTCCCACCATATTGGAATCCTAGTAATTAAAGGAGGAAAGTGTAATTCCTAGTGTAAAGGAATTAATGTTGATTTTTATTTAAATTTTAAGAGAAAAATTTAGTTAATTTTATCTTTTGCTATGAAATTAAAATAAAACAGGATTGTGAGGATTCGCAAGTTTCCAAACAGCCCTCATTAAGAATTGTCAGAGGGCCAAGTGTGCCAGTGTATGCATTGGGTACTCCTGAAAAAGCTGAGACCCAAACAAAGGATGAAAGTGAATGGGAATATGAAACAGAAACAGAATCTGAAGCTGAAACAATAACCGAAACACCCATGGTTCCCTTGGAAGATTCTATCCTGGTATGATTGGTTATTTTATGTGATTTTAAGAAAAATTTTTATAGATTTAATTTATGGAAAAGAGGAATTTCCATGAAAATTGAATTGCATGCATGGTAATGAGAAAAAGAAAGAATTCAAGTTGATTCAAAAAAAATAGGTATTGATATTTTAGTTAAAAGATGAATTTTCATGATATTAAAGAAAAGAGGGAATTGAATTAAATTTTAATGTCAAAAGATGAATTTCCATCATAATTCTACTTAATGAATTAAGGTTGGGAATTATGTGGGGAAAAGGAAAATCTTGGATATTTTAATTGATGAAATCACTAAATTGGATATTTTATCCAAATCTAGATAACTATCTGATAAACCAAATTGTCCATCTCTCAAATTGATTCAGACAAAGACTTCATGACCAATTCCAATTACCAAATCCAAAGATTAGACTACCAGAATTGAACTAGTTTTCCTTGACCAGACTCACCGAGAATCTAGTTGGATAAATGGACAAACTGATGGGTAGATTACCCTCATGAGTGATCGAGGATCCTCATTATGAAACTGGGAATTATTGGAAAAAGGGTTTTTGGAATCAATCTCAAACTGGAATCTCACTTGTTGGAGGAAGCATTGGAAACTCTGTTTTTCATTCAAAGGACTGTTTTACGCTAGAATGCTAGAGGAAGCATTTGGCCTATGTTGTTTTACTAAAAGGAGGTTCGTTTGGAACAGCTTGCGGGGAGTCATCAAGGGACGTCACCCGCGGCAAAGCCTGTCGAGGTCTTGACCAGCCTCGGTATGGTTAAAATGTATGGTTAAAATGTATGGTTAAAATGGTGCACTTCTAGTACGATGGGCGAGGATCGTCGAAGCGGTCCCTGAGTGAAGTACCATGACACCTAAGGAGGATCCTGAAGGGTTCTGACCAGCGCAATGCATGGGTTCGCGGTTGCTAGGACACCCATGCATACATCGAGAAAGATTATCTGATGGTGGACAAAAAGGAAAGATTTTTGGGAACTGAATTTTGATACTGGATCTCGTTGGTTGGCCAACTGGTCTTCAACGAAGAGTTTAGAGGATGCATTTTTGTAAAATAATAGACTTGGAATTTTGGAAAATGATGATCGAAAATATTATGATTTTTATTCAAGGATTGTCTTAAAGCCAGTCAAATCTGTTGTAAATGGCAATTTCATATCGGGTGTGTACGTGGTATGCCTATTTGATTTTTGCATGAATCGCCGGCTAGGGGGCCTGGGAACTCTTTTCCCTCGGTACCCGGGCAAAAACCCAATCAAATCTTTATAAAGGAATCCCACCAATTCATATCGGGTGTGTATGTGGTATGCCTATTTGATTTTTGCATGAATCACCGGCTAGGGGACCTCGGAACTCTTTCCCTCGGTACCCGGGCAAAAACCCAATCAAATCTTTATAAACGAATCCCACCAATTTAGTGGTCGAGTGGTTGGCTAACCCATGGGCCCATGGGCCGATCGGAGGATTCCTGAGAAACACCTAGAAGCGAATAGTTACGTAATTTATTTTAAGTCTTGAGAAGACCTTGTTGTTGTGTGGGACGGGACTATCGGCTGTGCCTCGAAAATGAGAAAAAAAGCGGTGATTCCATGGACCAAGTGCAAGTCTCTTCTTGATCTGACCATGTGACTTCAGGTTCGGTCAGATCAGTTTAATTAGTCAAGACTTGACTCGATAGAGTAACTCCCCCGTTTAGATGATGATTTCCCCAATGGAGGAATCGCCCGTGCCTTCCGGGCAAGGGAAGTCTTCCGGGCCGAAAGCCGGAGGGGGCCGCCGCCCGGGCTAGCCTCTCCTCTCGGACATCCGCGGGCGAGGCCTTGAGTGTGTAGGAATCCCCGCCCCGTGCGGGAGGCCGATGCCGCCTCTGCCGCGCCGGCAGAGACAAGCCCCGTGGCGGCTCTCTGAGCTATCTGAGCAGGGGGGACCTCACAATGAATATTTTATGTTGGAGAAGGTTTATGTGAAGAGCATGGTATTGCAAGTCAAAAAGTTAGGGGGGGTTGGGTCAGCAATGTAGTGGTAGCGTCTATTAAAGTGTCAACCTTTCACTCCATGGTGCTAGGACAGCTACCCTATTGTTGCTGGTTGGGGTTGAAGGGCATGTTCTTCGGTGTGGGCATCCTTCTGTTGTGTAGGGTCTGCTCGACCACTTTTTTATATGAGTCAAAGGAGGCACATAGTTTGTTGTAGCCCTCCTCGACGGTGTGGACTCTGTGATAGCAGGGTGGAGGTTCTGGGCATTTCTTTGGGTGAGGGAGAGGGCATGGTTATGTTGAGATATCAAGCTCAACTAGTGCTATGGTGGACATTGATGACCTGCCTGGGTGATAGCTTCTGCACTTATGCCATTGGCATGGTTGGTGAGATTATGGTTGATATGCCACTAGTGGATAGTAGGCAGTGTGGCATCCACTTTGGAGTACTAGAGTTATGGCATAGTTATAGCGCCAACTCATATAGTCAGGTTCACACTATAGACTGACCATTGTATGTTGTTATAGGAGAGTACTTTCCCTTTATATATATACTCTTATATTTTAGTTATATTGTTGTAGAGAAAAGAAGAAGATATAAGAAAATTCAGCCATCCATCTCTCTCTCTCTTGTATCTTGCATTCTCTTGTGTGTGTGTGTGTGTGTGTGTGTGTGCTTGCAAGGAACTCAAGCTCTCCCTCTCCCCCACATTCTCTTCATGGCATTAGAGCTCCGGTTCATGCGGCAGCTAAGGAGGCAAGCAAGAGGCAAGAATAAGCAAGGAAGGAGGTGGTACACAGGTAAGAGCATCATCATCTCTTCCCCTTCTTGTTTAGGTGCAACACCCCCCTCGGTAGCTCCAAGAGCTACACATCTCCGATTAAGGAGCTGTCTTCGCAGGGCTGGAGGTGGGTGTGTGGTATGAAATACTTTGTACTTAAGTTTGGGGGCTAAATTTACGTTTCGGGCACATTTCGATCTTCGTTCGGTCACTCTATAAGGTATTTTTGGTAGTTTTGAGAAGTCCTAGTAGAGAACTATCTTTGGTCAAAATCTGGTTATTACAGTGTAACAATGAATTTTGGGAGTGCAGACAATGTTTGCACATGTATTTTTGATATTGGATGTATGTACATGTACTCTGGTCAGATCTAGTGACATACATGTTGTGCGCTAAAGTATCGTTGCACTCACAGAACATACTGCTGTGTTACAGGTTGCAGATAGAAATTGTTTGTTTTGCAGGTTTCTGATTGTTGCAGGCTAATATGTCTAGCGGACTCGATCATATTGTTTGTGAGAAGCTGGACAAGAACAACTTCCATGCCTGAAAGATCAGAATGACCAATTTCTTGATGGGTAAAAGATTTTGGGACTATGCCAAAGGAGACAATGAGGAGCCTCCAGAGTTGTCTAAAGAGAATGCCACTTTAACAGATATAAAGCTATTCAAGGATTGGAATTAGGGAGGAAGGAAAGTCATGTATTGGCTTTTGATTAGTGTCATAGACACAATGATATGACACATACAGGATGCCAACACTTCAGCACAGGCAGTTGCATGGCAGAACCTGGGTGTAGATGCTCTAAACCAATACAAAGGCAAGGAAACTATAGCTAAAACAAGAGCTACATGCTGTGGAAAAGAAAAGCATAACTATCAATAAGTATGCTTTAAAGATCAAAGGCATTGTTTAATCCCTTGGGTTTATGAATGTATTGGTGGAAGATGATGATTTGGTGAGTGTCTATTTGAATGGACTTGGCAAAGAGTACAAGCCATTCAAGACCTCCATTACAGTAAGAGAGAATGTTCCCAACTTTTGAGACTTGGTGTCTATGTTGATCATAGAAGAAAAGTCTCTAAGTGAGGAATCTTCTTCACAAAGCAAGAACACATCAAAATAGACCCTCTACTCTAATTCAGGTAAACACAGAGGTAGAGGTCGTGGTCAAGGCCAAGGTGGTGATCGACAATGAAACCAGAATTCTAGACAACAACAGTCTAATGATTCGCACACAAATCATACACAGGTGGAAGGGGCCAATCTAGAGGCAAGGGGCCGAGATGGTTGGCAAAGAAATCAGAGTGCAAATGGCATAGAGTGCTATTTGTTGAAATATACAAGTGAATAGGATGTGTGCGGGAACAAGCCCTTGGCAGCAAGAGATGAAAAGGTGAGAATTATCTACTGGGAGAGAATAAAGGGTAGCATGAGGAGATTTAGGAGGTGTGGAGATATTTTGAGAGAGGTGGAGAGAATCAAGCAAAAGAGGTGGAGTGAATCAAGGAGAAATCAGTGGGATTGGATGCTTGGATGTAAACTCTATAAATTGAGGCATTGGCCTAATGAGAATTTGCTTGTTTTTTATTATCCATGCCTACATTAAGCTATCAGTTAATTGCTCACTAATCATGTCTTAATCATTATCTAATCTCTTTGTTAAATGATGTTGATTCCAGCATTTGATCCACCATAGCTCATCACATTGCTGCAAATTTAACATGGTATCAGAGCCTAGCCTAGAATCCATCAATTTGTGAGCCCATTATCTTGCTAATCACCTAGCTAATTAGGATTAGTAGATAATTAAGATTTTTACCTCTTTTCAACTAGCTCTCCGCACCCCTAGCCAGTGGAGGGGCTTGATCTCCCTCCAGGAGAAACATTAGGGCAAAAGCTCTTAGCCACACATAGCCATACCCATTGGGCTTCATCCCATTCAATCAAAACCTCAAACTGCCAGCTCTCGATTTTTGCTAATTTTGCAGCGCCGTTTTTCTGAGAAAAAATGAGGTTTTTGCTTCATCAAATGCAATGAATCTAATTCCTCTTGCCTTGAAAGGATTTGATCTCATTTGAACTTTAAGGCCTCAGATCTACACAAAATAGAGGATTAATTTGCTAATCAATGATTAATCAATACTAATCACTGTATTTTGGTGTAATTGAGGGTTCAAATTAACCATTGGGCATCTGATACAGATCCCTATAACTTCAGATTGCAATTTGGAGATGGTTTGATACTCCAACCATTCCATACAGATTTGTTACCCTTGGTTTAATGTAATTTCTGGTGATTTTATGCTGATAAATATGTTGTAATCATCACCTAAACACTAGATTGAGTTGCAAAAGGGTAGACACTGCCCTTGAATCTTGAAATTGGATCAAGAGGTAAGACCCCCTTCACATCATCATGAGTACGGCACAAGAGATGACCAAATTTAATGGGGAGCAGTTTTACACATGGCAAACAAAAACCATGTACATGAGGAAAAATCTTTGGGAGCTAGTTGAGGGAAGAGATGAATGCCCAGAGGTGAGAGGGGAAAATGCGTGAAAGAGGTGGAATAAAAAAGCATTGGGACTTATCGCACTTAGTTTAAATGATAAAATCATTCATCACATCACAGGGATACAATGGGCAAAAGATGCATGGGATGAACTCAATAAATTATTTCGCACACAAGCTAAAAATTCAAAGATAAATCTGTTAATGAAATTCTACAAACTGGATATGAAGGAAAGTGAACCTTTAATCACACACTTGAACAGATATAAAAGCATTAAGCAACAACTGGCAGCTATTGGCAAAAAGGTAGAAGATGATGAGGCACTAGCAGTGCTTTTGAAGAGTGTGGACAAAGGTGAATATGAAAACATTGTAGCAACACTAAAGAATGTACCTGAATTGAAGCTACACGAGATAGAAGGAGCTCTACTAGAGCAAGAGACCAGAGGCAAAGAGAAGAAATGGCTAGACTCAATAGCAGGAGAAGAAAAAACATTCTTCACCCAATGAGGATTCTCTCGAGGATGAGGACGAGGACGAGGAAGAGGCACAGTAGGAGAAAATACCTTCACTTGCCACAACTGTGGAAAGCCAGGACACATGGCAAGAGATTGCTACAGCAAACCCAGTGGAGAAGGAACGACATCGACAAACTTCATGGAGGCTCTTAAGGAAGTGGAGTCAGATCATCTTTTTTGAGAGAGAGAGAGAGAGAGAGAGAGAGAGAGAGAGAGAAACCCCACAACCCAATGTAACCTGCCCCAATAGAGTAAAACCACCTCTGAGCCACACCGATGATGTAGGCCATGTGGTAGATGTATGTGTGAGCACTTTATTCAAGGTCATAGGCACTTGTAGTAGCCTTGGACGACAGAGAGAGAGAGAGAGTGTGTCAAGGACTATGAGTTTAGGGACTTGAGGCACTAGTCGCAGACTATCAAGTAAGAGGGAAACTTGGTATAGGGTCCAGGTGTGCTAGGAGTATTCACTTGAGGGGAGGTGTTGAAATATACAAGTGAATAGGGTGTGTGCGGGAACAAGCCCTTGGCAAGAGGCTGTAAAAGAGAATCTGTAAATGTGAGAGAACCTATGAAAAGGTGAGAAGTATCTACTGGGAAGAGAATAAAGAGTAGCATGAGGAGATTTAGTAGGTGTGGAGATATTTTGGGAGAGGTGGAGAGAATCAAGCAAAAGAGGTGGAGTGAATCAAGGAGAAATCAGTGGGATTGGATGCTTGGATATAAACTCTATAAATTGAGGCATTAGCCTAATGAGAATTTGATGGTTTTTTACTATCCATGGCTACATTAAGCTATCAGTTAATTGCTCACTAATCACGTCTTAATTATCATCTAATCTCTTTGTTAATGATGTTGATTCTAGCATTTGATCCACCATAGCTCATCACATTGCTGCAAATTTAACACTATTATTGTGGCAAACCAAGGCACATTGCAAAGGACTGCTACAAAAAGAAGAATGACATTAAAAGTAGAAAATTGCAGCAAGGCAACTATGCATAATCTAGTAAACAGGGTGGTGATGACAGAAGTGAGTAGCTGTTTGTGATGCCGCACATACTTAGTTCCACAACAAGAGATGTGTCAGGATCTCAAGCTCGGTGAGCTTACCTCTAAGAAATTTTATATATCACGTGCATTCAAGGGGTATTTAAAAAACCCCCTTACACTTACTTACTTTTATGAATAAAATGACCCCTTTTTCTTCATAAACTTATGGTTTTTTTTCAAAATTGGTTTAAAAACCCCCTTTTGTAAATGTAATTCTGTAACTTTTTTGAATTAATACTAATTTGGTAATAGGACAAAAAAGTGTCCACGGACATATTTATGTCCTCATTATTGACCAACTTAATGGATTTATTAAGAACACATGGATAATGAAAATCATAGGTTTCTTTTTTTCATATTATCAGGTACATAGTAAAGGAAAAATAGAATTTTTTGGGATCACATTGGTTACCTCTAGGCTTTTCAATTTCATAAGAATTCATAGGCCAAATTACAGTAATAAAATGCAGAGCTGTTTGGATTATATTTGGATCAAAGGCTTTAATTAGCTGATTTCTCATTTCTTTCCAAAGTTTTTGGATATGAATTGCTTCACAAACATATATATGGTGTAATACAATCCATCTTATATGCAAAAATCAATTAGAACTCCAAAATTTAGGCCTTAATGAAAATTCTAAGGTATTTAGGTGTCTAAAAAAAATTAACTTTGAGGATTTTTATAGCTAATAAAACAATCATAGACTAGAGTCAAATCTTGCACACATGTTCTATATAATGTAATCTTTGCTAGTACATTTTGTGAGAGCCAATCACATATACACCTATCCTTTTAGACACTTTGTTTTAGATGAAACTTTATAAATTTTGAACCATATTCATTACTATACAATAAGAGACTACTTTACATATTTTTTAATATCTCATAAGAATTTAAGTGTAATATCTAGTTATTTTATATAATAATAAACACTACTTTCATAAGTTTCTTACTAGATGATCCAAATATAAGCAAGGGTTCATATACGTTGTTTTGTTATTAATGCAGTTTTGAAAGTTAAGACTCCCACATTATTTTCAAACTAAATTGAAATATTTAGATATATATGCTTGATTGAATACTTAATGGAGACATTGACATATTAGCATAATTAAAATAAATCACCATATAAAGCTCACACTATTAATGTATTTTAGATGTCAAATACTCAACTAAAAAAATATTCTAAGAAGTAAATTTAATTGAATTAATTATTAATGAAATAAATTTTTTATCATGAAAAATCTATCTCTTATCTCTTAAATATTATGTAAGGTTTATAAGAAATTTATAATGAGTTGAGATCATTTTTTTCTTGCATGTAGGATCCTACTTTGCAAATTTGTAACTTATTTGAATTATAGTGCTAGATATACCTATACTTATGGTGATTTATCAATTGTATTTAATATTATTTTTATCATTTTAATAATTTTCTAAGGTTTTTCACATTCATGAAGACATGCCTTAAAAGAGAAATGCTAAAATATTGCTCCCATTCACAAGAAATGAATTTTTTAGCAACCCCCTGAAAAGACATATTTATGCCTTGGTGAGCTACCAAACTAGTGTTAATATATCCCTCCTGATGAACTCACGTGCTACACTTACATATTTTTAGGTGAACCCCTCCAGATCTCAAGATATATGGTATGTGGATTACATGACCAGTCATGGTGATTGGTTTAGAGACATGAAAAAAATGGAAAAACCAAGTTGTGTAGAAATAGGTGATGATATTGTGCATTCCATTGCTTATGCTGGTAAAGTTCCATTGCCTATACAGGATGGCAAAATGAAGTACTTGGCATATGTACTTCATGTTCCACGTACCACAAAGAACCTGGTTTCTGTTGGATAGATGGTGAAACATGGTTTGCAAGTAAGGTTTAATCCTCAAGAATGTTTTGTGGAATACTTCAAAAATCAGTGTCGCTTGGTTGAGAAGGGTAACAGAAAAGGTAGAATGTTTATTTTGGATATGAACATGCTTGAGGTAAAGCATCCATGTTTGCGCATGGAACAAGTGTCATTTTTACAGATATGACATATGGCACAAGCACATTGGCATGTGAATATATGACCCAAAATATTGTTACAGGTTTGCCAAAGTTTAAGATTGATGGTATGCATAAAGTATGTGAAGCATGCCATCTTGGTAAGTAAGCCAGACACGTTTTTCCACATGAAAAGCATGTCAATTTCAAGGCTATTAGATGTTATACATTTAGATATATGGGGACCAACCAAGACTGCAACAATTGCAGGTTGTAGGTATTATGTTACATTCATTGATGAACATACTAGGAAATTGTGGGTTTACTTCATGAAGGAGAAAAGTGAGGTGTTTGCTCACTTTCAAAGATTTAAAGCCTTGGTCAAGAAGGAAAAAGGCATGCAAATAAAATGTGTGAGATCAGATGGTGGGGGAAAATATTTCTCCAATGAGTTTAGTGATTTCTTGAAAAAGCAGGGAATCAAGAGATGGTTTACATGCAACTCTATGAGAGACAGAATGGTGTTGCAAAAAGAAAAAATAGGCACATTGTAGAATTGGTACATGCCTTGATGGCTGAAAAAAATATGCCACATTATTTTGGGTAGAAGCAGTAGAAACTATTATGTACATAATGGACAAGACACCTACTGCAACTGTTCATGGTATGATGCCTAAACAAAAGTTTACAGGCATAAGATTGGATGTGTCTCACTTGAAAGTGTTTGGGTATATTGCATATGTGCACGTTCTTGATGAAGTAAGAACAAAATTATGGATCCAAAGGCAGAGAACTGCATCTTTATTGGTTATGCTATGGAGTAGAGAGATTATAAATATTTTAACCGTACCACTCATGAGATGCGAGTAAGTATAGATGTTGTCTTTGATATGATGAGTACTTGGTATGCACCAGCAATGAAGGTAATAAAAGATGTAGATGTATGGAGTGCTGATGCTGCACCACATGTAGAGCAGCAATCATAGGTGCTTAGTGGACCTCGAGAGTTCTCTAGCAGCAGTGGATCCAATGTTAGTCCATTGTTAGGTAGGTTGAGGACAGATGTAGGTACACATGTATCACACAAAGGAAAGGAAAAGGTAGATCAATCTTTTGTGCCTAATCTATTAGCAGGTCACTCATCTATGGATGGTAATTTTAGTGGCTCTGAGCAAAGCCTTTATGAGGAGCTTGGCATTCCATGTGTGGCTCCTAGTGTAAGGAGAACTAGGGCTGTTTTGAGGACACCTGGTAGTGATTCAGGTGTACACAGGTCTACGAGAGTTAGGTATCCTGTTGCATAGATTGAGCTATGATGGATATATAGCCCATCATTATACTTAGATGGTTAAAGAAATATAGGACTTGGAGCCCACTTGTTTTGAGCAGGCACTTGGAAATAAGAAATGGGAAGATGCCATGAATGAGGAGATGGCAAGATTGGATGCAAATGCAACATGGGAGTTTGTGCCTTTGCTTAAGGAAAAGAAGGCAATTAGATGTAAGTGGGTGTATAAAGTCAAGCATAACACTGATGGTTTAGTAAGTAGGTATAAGGCAAGATTGGTTGCCAATGGCTATACGCAAATTTATGACATTTGTTGAAATATACAAGTGAATAGGGTGTGTGTGGGAACAAGCCCTTGGTTAGAGGCTGTAAAAGAGAATCTATAAATGTGAGAGAACCTATGAAAAAGTGAGAAGAATCTACTGAGAGAGAATAAAGGGTAGCATGAGAAGATTTAGGAAGTGTGGAGATATTCTGGGAGAGGTGGAGAGAATCAAGCAAAAGAGGTGGAGTGAATCAAGGAGAAATCAGTGGGATTAGATGCTTTGATGTAAACTCTATAAATTGAGGCATTGGCCTAATGAGAACTTGCTAGTTTTTGAGTATCCATGCCTACATTAATCTACTTGTTAATTATCCACTAATTACATCTTAATTATCCACTAATTACATCTTAATTATTTACTAAAATCATTTTGTTACTTATCCACGTCTTAATTATTTGCTAAAATCACTTTGTTAATGATGTTGATTCTAGTGTTTGATCCACCATAGCTCATCACAATACCCTAATTTCAACATGGTATCAGAGCCATGCCTAGAATCCATCAGGTTTATGAGCCCATTATCTAATTAATTGAGATTAGTAGATAATTAAAAATTAATCAAAATTTTAGTTAGTTTTCAACTAGCCTATGTACCCCTAGCCAGTGGAGGAGCTCCCTCTCCTTGCACACATCAAATAAGGCCAAGCCCTTTTAGGTACTCAAACTAGACTCAAGGGGCTACAAGCAGCTCAAGGGAATTAAAGTGAATCAGCGCAGAACGCCGACGGGAGCTCGATTTGCAGGTACCATTTTTTTGAAGTTCTTGCTCAGTTCAAATTGCTCTAATTCCTTATAGCTCCAGGGGTTTTCAAGCATGCTCTACAATCTAGTGAAGATAGAATTCAATTTCATCAAGTCTACAGTGAGATCCAAGCTCTTCATCAAATCTGCAGGTGACTTTGAAAACAGAGATTAAGCTTTCAATATTTGGTCAAATCTTGTGTTTCTTGGCTTAATCCTCTACTAGACTCATTGCTATTGATGGCTTTGAAAGCATTTGAGCTCATTTGAAGTCTAAGGCACCAGATTTGGACTCCTCCCATACTCTGTTTTTTGTACACAAAATAGTGGATTAATTTGCTAATCAATGATTAATCAATGCTAATCACTATATTTTGGTGCAATTGAGGGTTCAAATTAACCATTAGGTATCTGATACAGATCCCTATAACTTCAGATTGCAATTCGGAGTTTATTTGATACTCCAACCATCCCGTACAAATTGGTTACCCTTGATTTAATGTAATTTCTAGTAAAATTGTGCTGATAAATTTGTGATAATCATCATTTTGCATTTAAACCTTGGTTTATGCCTGTAAATCTCACTCAAATTCAAGATTATTCATAGCTAGAGTTGCATTTGGGAATGTGCATAAGAATGAATGCAATACGCATTATGTATTGGGCACATTACATCAGTGTAAATATGGGATCAGACACTGCCCTTGTCCAGAATAAGGCAAGAGGTAAGACCTCCCGCATAAATTTGGGTTTGCATTGCATAATGATACAAGATAAATATCGAAAGACCAAAGGAACTGTCAGCAAAACATTTAAACATGTTGCTCACATGGAGCAAAAAGACCTGACCGACAAGCTCTTGGCCCCAGCCATGAAAAGAAGAAGAATATCTCTTTCCAAGAAGAGGATCCACACTGAGAAGAAGATCTAAAGGAAGAAGACATGGACACGAGAAGAGAAGCTGCCACAAGAAGAGAAGCTGTCCCAAGAAGACTGAAAGAAGAGAAAGACATGGACGCGTGGAGAGAAGCTGCCACAACAAGGAGACTGAAGGCAAGAGAAGATGTGAGGCTCCAAAGAGTGAGGAGCCATGTGAAAATCTTTGAGAGAGAGAGAGAGAGAGAGAGAGACCCCACAACCCAATGTAACCTACCCCAACAAAGTAAAACCACCTCTCAGCCACCGCCGATGATGTAGGCCACGTGGTAGATAGATGTATGTGTGAGCACTCTAGTCAAGGTCGCGGGGCACTATAGTAAGCCTTGGACACATAGAGAGAGAGAGTGTCAAGGACTATGAGTTTAGGGACTTGAGGCACTGGTCACACGGGCTATCAAGTAAGAGAGAAACTTGGTACAGGGTCCAGGTGTGCTAAGTTAACTTGAGGGGAGGAGTGCTAACACTGGTCTCGCGGGCTATCAAGTAAGAGGGAAACTTGGTATAGGGTCCAGGTGTGCTAGAGAGTATTCACTTGAGGGGACGTGTTAAAATATACAAGTGAATAGGGTGTGTGCGGGAACAAGCCCTTGGTTAGAGGCTGTAAAAGAGAATCTATAAATGTGAGAGAACCTATGAAAAAGTGAGAAGAATCTACTGAGAGAGAATAAAGGGTAGCATGAGAAGATTTAGGAAGTGTGGAGATATTCTGGGAAGTGTGGAGATATTCTGGGAGAGGTGGAGAGAATCAAGCAAAAGAGGTGGAGTGAATCAAGGAGAAATCAATGGGATTAGATGCTTTGATGTAAACTCTATAAATTGAGGCATTGGCCTAATGAGAACTTGCTGGTTTTTGAGTATCCATGCCTACATTAATCTACTTGTTAATTATCCACTTACGTCTTAATTATTTGCTAATCACTTTGTTAATGATGTTGATTCTAGTGTTTGATCCACCATAGCTCATCAAAATGCCCTAATTTCAACAGCATTAACTATGAGGAGACATTAAGCCTGGTTATAAGAATGGCAACCATGAGAGCTATCATTGCTATGGTGGCTATAGCAAAGGGTTGGTCTTTACATCAAATGGATGTAAAGAATGCCTTTTTGCATGGTGATTTACAAGAAGAAGTATACATGATGCAACCATCAGGCTATGAGAGTAATGCACACCCAGATTTTGTGTATAGGTTATGCAAAGCCTTGTATGGCTTTAAGCAGGCACCTAGAGCATAGTCAAACAAGATTGGGGAGTATTTTGTTACCGTTGGATTTCAGATATCCAATGCAAAATTTTCACTTTGTGTGAAAAAGACAGATAGAAGGATCATGCCATTAGTCATCTATGTGCATTACTTGATTATTATTATCACTAGTGATAGTGATACTGACATACATGATGTCAAGAGGCTTTTGAAGCAATAGTTTGAGATGAAGGATTTGGGTGAGCTGTGGTATTTCTTGGGCATAGAGGTGGTGAGATCACCTTATTGTATAAGCAATAGGTCACTTATGAGCCTTGGGCACTTGCCTAGCCATACTTTAAGTGTATGTGAATACTTATGGCCTTGTATATATAAGTCACTTTCTCTCATAATATAACATACTCTCCCATTGTGCAATTGAGTCTTGCTCTTTCTAATTACCTACTCTAATGCATGATAGTGAGTGTGTGAGTGATTTGAGGTGAGACAAGGGACGGGGACCCATCAATGCAACGGTGTGACAACTCATGGGAGACGATGATGGAAACTCCTACCCATGAAGGTGAGGAGCTCTTGAAGTGGTGCGCTCAAGCTCGTGGTGACCATTGGAAATATCTCCATGATAGTTATAGCTTTTAAAGGTAAGATCTTGTGAATGTGTTTCTGGGAGAGACCAAAATGAGCCGTAACATTTTTGGCATTGTTATTGGAGATCAATATGTTGGCCTTTTTTGTAGTTTGTTCTCTAAATCTATGTGTAACCCATTTCCCATTGTCTTAAGTAGTGGATTTCCACAAAAAGAAGTGGTTTTAATGGAGATTTATGTGAGTTTTGGTGATTTTTTTCTCTCTTTTTATTCATAAAAGAATATTTGGTAGCTTAATTTTTGTTTGATTTCTTGTATAGTAGTTTTTAGTATTAATAAAGCATGTAAATAACATATGTTAGTTTTAGATTACATCATTTGCATTAAAATATGTATTAGAATGTATATTAGTTGATTCTTTGCTCTCTTTAAAAGTTTAACATAGAGCTATTTTAATTTTGGCTCCTTAGATGAGTTTTTTTACTATATATTAGTGATTTAAAGTGGTAGCATAGACCTTAGGTAGCTTAATCCATGAAGAAATTTTAAAAGACACCAAAAAAACTCTTGTTTTCTCTAATTTTTTTGAATGGACTGGTGTTTTGATGAAGGAGGTGATTAATTATTTTAATAATAATAAAAATAAAAAAAATATGTTTTTCATGTCCACCTTGATCATATGGATAATCAAAATTAATGTTTTTTAACTGTTTTGAGTGCATTTAGATGTATCAAAACATCCAATTACACCAACTATTCCATCAATTTGGAGAATTTCTCTCTCTTTCCCTCATTGCACATAAGAGGAAAGAGAAATAAATCAAAACATAATTAGTCTTAGATTAATGATTTGATTACACCTTAAATCATGCACATAAGCAATCTAATAATTACTTAGTTATGTTAATTAATTCATAATTAGTCTTAGATTAATGATCTGATTACACCGTAAATCATGCACATAGTTTAGTAATCACATAAGCAATTCAATTATGTGCTTGGTTATGTTAATGAATTCATAATTAAAGATTATTTTGAGTCCAAGGATTAGTCACAAAGAAAAAAATTAGCAAGGGAGTTAATATTTTATTAATTCTTAAGTGTAAATTTTCATAACTCATCAAAGTTAATTGAAGTGAGATTAGGTGGGTTGTATCCTCTCTCTTTTGGAATGCATTTAAGGCATTTGTAAGAGGGTGTAAGAGGCTTTCAATGCATGTGTAAGGGGTAAAGGTTTTTTTTTTTTAAGAGGAATGTGTCATAAGCTTTAAAGAGAGTGTAAGTGGGGTGTTGACTTTTCTCACCCACACCTTTTTGAAATCCATACTTTGTGGGAAAAAAACCAAAGTTAAAATGAAAATCATTCATCCCTATGTGGTAATGTGTGCCCTGTGGCCCCAACTGTTTTTCTCTCTTTAGAGTTCACACGTGAGCCTCTCTCTCTAAAATTTTATTCACACTGAGAGATATTCACACCCAGAGATAATCAGCTTTTGAAAAAAAAAGTGATATTCATGCCTACGTTGGCATGAAAAACTTGAGAAATTCACATTGGAAAAAAGAAGTAAAAAACACTTAGTCATTGGAGGGATTGCCTCGCCAAGACTAGAAAATATTATCTTAAAAAATGTTTGGCATAAAAAACGAGACTTTCTCACAACCGAGGGTTTTTCATGACCGTAACTATATCCTAGATATTCATGGGTGTATTTCTTGAGAAAATCATGTCAAAGAAATTTTATTTTTTGAGGTTGGAAAGGTGATTAAATGATAGAGACTAATTGTTAAAGTCCTTTGGAAGTGATTTTGAACCCAAAATTTGATTTTTAAGGTTTGAAAAACCAGAGGTTTCACGATCGTGCCTATCTCTGAGATATTCACACGTGAATTTCTTGAGAAAATCACATTAAAAATTTTCCATTTTCTGAGGTTGGGAAGGTGACGTCATGTTTTGGTCTAACTATTAGACTTCATTGGTAGTGATTTTGAACCCGAAAAGTGATTTTTTTGGCATGAAAAACTAGAGTTTTCCATGGCCATAACTCTCCTAGATATTCATGCTTGAAACTAGGGGTTATATCTAGGAGAGTCACGACCATGAAAAACTAGAGTCATGACCGTGAAAACTCTACATTGACTATCCTAGATATTCATGTGAAACAAGGTGGGTAGGGAAAAAAAGAAAATAGTACTGTTTGGCCCGTATCTCCCAAATCGTGAGCCCAGTGAACTAGCTCTAGTACTCATCTTTAAGATCTTTTTGGGATTTTTAAATATTTCCTTGAGTGGATCAAGTCAATTTTTGTCATTTTGGCCTCCAACCGAGTATCTCAAAAGTTAACTCAAAAATCAAGGCAAAAATGCGTACTAAAATCAGCCCACAACAAGCTTGTGGACCACTTTTAGTATATCATTTGAGCTACCAGATACAAGAATTTTGACAAGGTTAAGGGATTAAAGTTGAAGTACTCCAAATATACTATAACGCTCTTACAGAACTTGCTTACAAATTCTTTTTGTGCAAAAAAGGACTGCAAAAACTAAAAAAATGACATTTTTGGAAGAAAACAAAAAGTGCATATGTCGACAATGATGGAAAATGGGTTTTGAGATGACCTCTACCATATGGGAAACCATTGGTGTGTGCACTGTTCGAAAAAGTATTTCTTAAGAGGGCATTCACATGCCCCAGGTTCTTAGACGAAATCTATGCTAAAGAATCCTAATGGACCCTCGTTTGAGACCTAGGGGGTGGACTAGGCATACAAAGGTTGCTTCAAGATATAATTCAAGGGAAAAAAATGAGAACGGTGGACATAATGGCTAACATAGTGGGCTTAAATGTGTCAATATCAAACATTAATCCATAGTTGAAATCTACTAGCCTTTGAGGACCATGCCTTGAGTATAACCCCCAATCACATCCACCATGTATTAGACCAAGCTTATGCCTCTAATTGACTCCAATTCCCATAGTGACTAGTCTGATGCCAAATACAACAACTGATTCTACCTTCTTAATCAAAATTGTTGCCTCACAAACCCCGTAACCCCCAAATGCCCAAACTCTAACAATATTGAACCATCTAGGAAGGGGGTTTGCACAAGGATTACATGGTGCTTTAACCAAAGAAGGACTGCACATGACCCAAAGGAGTCGTCTAGATTTGTGTCTATAAAAATTTCCAAGCTCGTGGGGAAATATGATGGAACTACCAATCCTATTCAATTCATGCAAATGTTTGAAAAGAGATGTGAAGCATTTGGAAATCCAGATTGCCCTACCAAGCTACATGCATTAAATCTATGCCTAGTAGTTAAGGCTAATAGATGATCCATCATGTTGATGCACCTGTGATTAAAGCAAACTTCAAAACTCTAAAGACTACCTTTATTAATAGGTCATAAGTGGAGTGTTGTAATAGAACTCTACAAAATAGAGCGGAGATTTGAGGAAAATGTATGAGATTACATCTTACACATAGAAACCCTTAACTCACAATGTGAAGACTCGGAGAAACTCAATGATGCAAAAATGAAGTGATGTTTCCTCTCACAGGATTAATCAAAAACACTTTGCACAATTTGATCATAGTCTCAAATCCACATTCCTTTCATCAATGTTGTAAAAGAGAAATCCATTTAGATGACAACATGATGGAAGCTACCATTGAGATGAACTCTGAGTTAGGTTGTTTGCAACCCTTACCCCTTTCTCTTGTAGACTAATTCTGTTTTGCGCATTGTAGACAACACCATCCCAATTCACATTACATGTACCCTAAGCCAATCTTTCTATATTAGATTCATTGTTTGCAAAGCTTTCTGTCATGATATCTCATAATGTATTCATATGCAAGAAGTGCATAACAATCATCGCAAAACCATAATAATCCCCATGCAAGTCTCCTTAACTCAAACAGAAACAAAACTAAGGATAGAAATTGTCGCAACCCCAAGAAGTTAGACAAACTAAGGATAGAAATTGTCGCAACCCCAAGAAGTTAGACAAACAATGCAATGCTGCTATTATTTGGACCACACAAGGTTACAGATCGCCCAATATAGGATGCACCTAAAGTTCTTGACACCACACAACCCATGTGTGACCGATCTGCGAGCGATTGATCACATGTTTATAGACTGCCTAGATTACAAGCTACCTCACAATACCCAACTCTCAATATCTTAAGTGTGAAAAATGGAAATTTGTCCATAATTGCACATGTTTACAAGCCATGATGTGAGCCAAATCCAAAAAGCATGCAAAAGAACACTCTACATAAGGGGTAGAGGAATGTCTCAAAATAAAAACCAACGAATGATTCATAGCCTCCTAAGTTCAAGAAATCCAAAAGTTACACAAAGTGAAGGTTAATACTAAACCTTAAGACAAAGGAAAGAGGCTTGAAGAAGGCATAAACTTAGGGAGGTAAAGCTATCACAATGCACAAGCATAGTGCATTGTGCATTGGGAGGTAAAGGTATCACAATGCACAAGAATTGACACCAAAACCAATCCATCAGACCATGATGATGATAAATTAGACAAAGAATCTACAGATGATACTACAAGTTAGCGTTTAGCATTCAAATGAGAATGAGATGGTTCCCTTTCCCAAGAGGAAGGCATTGTGTACCAAAACCAATCCATCAAACCATGATGATGATAAATCAGACTAAGAATCTACAAATGATACTACAAGTTAACATTTGAAAATGAGAATGAGATTAAAATATCTAGAGAATATGTGATGACATATTCTCATTTTAGATTTACACTGGGAGACACAATCTCATCTTATCATGATGTAATCTCCACCATTGCATCTCATTTTAGATTTACACTAGGAGACACAATCTCATCTTATCATGATGTAATCTCCACCATTGCAACTCTCCAATCTAACCGCGACTTGTACCTCGGTCTAAAAGCTTACATCGAAGGGTATTCCAATGCCACACATGAACCTTCAAGGTTTTCACAAGCTTCTAAACAAGTTTAAGTAAACATAATATGGGGACATGCATTGCCATTGTACATATTGAGCACCGGGTACTCTTGAGAATGTTTTGAGGAAAATGAGAAAATTTATGTTTTGGACATACTCTTTGGAGATACATCCGAGAATGAAGATTCAATGCCTCCATCTCAAAGTGAAAGGAAAACTGAAACTAATAGTGAATTTGAGACATCCATGATTCCATTTGAGAATCCTATCAAAGTTTGGCTAGATTTTCCTATGGGAAATAATGTTGAACAAAAAAGAGTAGTGATTAATCCTAATGCCATCATCTAGGAAAACTTGGGTATCCTTGGGACAACCCCCCAATCACCCCTAGATGCATCCCTATATACATTGATGTGATAGATGCTAATGGGCAATACATGGAAATACGAGGTTATTTCACTATTCTCCTTGAGGGGGTTGATGTAGGGAGTTTGAGGGTACCCTTGATGACCTTGACGAGATCATCTTGGGTGCTTTTGGATAAGTAGTTCTTAGTACTCTATTGACCAATCAATGCAAAAAGTCACCGTAGAACACCCAGTGAGAGTACATTCACATTACTCTTAAGAGAAGAGAAATCATTGCCAAAAATTGAACATTTACCAACTAAACCCATGGAGCTTGAAACCCCAATGCTTAAACTAGACCCTACTTTAAATTTTCCAAGATTTCATATAGGATTTAAACCCTTTAGAAATATTAACACAATTCAAACCCACCTTTATCCGTGGCATGAACATAATCTCATGACCCTTGAACTATGCAAATTATTAGGTCGACCTGCATTACAAGCTCATCTCTTAAGTGGATTCCCTTCATGCCATCCATGAATATGCCATGTTTGGGGTACTTTGAACTACATGTAAACTTTGAATAGACAATCTACATGCAAACTAACCCCCATAACTATAAATTCTTTGTGATTAAGTTTGTGTTAGAAGTAGACTCAGTTTTGGGATGTGAATGGATTATTTCTACCAACACAAAACCATGGTTCATGATAAATACAATCACCTTGAACATCCACAACACAGAGATGGTGATACCATTTTGTGATAGGATCCGATAGTGAAAGATGTGTATGATAGAGATGGTGATACCATTTTGTGATAGGATCCGATAGTGAAAGATGTGTATGATACCATTTTGTGATAGAGAGGATCTAACATTGAAAGACGTGTATGATACTGAGCATAAAAGGCTAGAAGGCCCCTCCTAACAAAAATCTCCTCAACTTGCCTTCCCCATCAAAAGCACTTTTTTAACAAAGTCTCTATCACCAGCTCTAGGAGAACCATCAAAAGATGAGTCTTCTACCTCTAGCTTCATAACCTTATAATAAACCATTATGGAATATGTCGCTCCTCATAACCTATCAACACAAACAACATAGATTAAACCTTAATTTGGCAAAGATAACCCCCTAGATAACCTGCAACATCAATTAACCCTTTGTCTGAGAAAATAGCCCCTTCAGTCACCTCTTTAGCCAACTACCATTGAGAATAAAGACATGCCCTCTACATCTGCATTAACCCATAATGAAGCTTCTGTTTTGAGAGCCCCTCTTTGACCAACCTCACCAAAATACTCAAAGGATTCTATCACAAAAATATCATGACTAACAACCCCTCTTGAAAATAATCCTCAATCATCAATGAGGGATATACCAAAGGTCATCATTATAACTAAGAAAGGTAAATCCATTCAAGTGACCTCACCATCCATAGCTCTTCTCATGAAGACCCAAGCTCAGCAACAAATGTCAAGAAAGATACCAAACCTTTAGTTCCACAAAAGAAGTAAATCTACCACATAAGTCACTGTGGAGATACCTTCATGGTATGAAAAGGTGGGTGGAAAAGTAATTATGAGTAGCTCAATGCTATTATAAAGGTAGCAATTCCATTCCACTACCTCATATCCCAAGGTAATGATTACAATGACATTCATAACACAAATCTGAAGCACCTAGAAGGTAAAGTACTCTTCAACATGTTCCACAAAAGCACAAAAGATCTTGAAAAATCTTCTACTAACTCACCAGTTATGGGATCCCAAGAAATTAATACAAGCATAGGGATTCTATGAAGGTAATGGAAATCCACAACATCTCCTCAACTTGCACAAATGAAGTAACCATGTCAACATAGGTGTCAACCCCCACATCATAAAATTCATGATGAAAAATGGGTGCCTACATGCCTAGTCATTGCTCTAAGTTATTATGATGGTAGTTCAGCCATCTGGGTGCCCAAGGACATCAAGGAAAGAATAGCCTCACCATCAACTTCTATGCCAAGACCCACATCTCAAATGGTGCGGTGGCCAAAGCAATAAAACGCAAACCATAATGTAAATACATCCATAGAGGAAGCAATAGACCCTCACAATGGGCACACAAGGTCATTATCTCTTAAGCAAAAACTATTAGTATTGTAACAACAATCCTACCCTAGATTAGCATTAACATTGGGAATCTTATACATTGGTAGCTTAATCCATGAAGAAATTTTAAAAAACACCAAAAAAACTCTTGTTTTCTCTAATTTTTTTGAATGGACTGGTGTTTTGATGAAGGAGGTGATTAATTATTTTAATAATTAAAAAATAAAAAAAATATGTTTTTCATGTCCACCTTGATCATATGGATAATCAAAATTAATGTTTTTTAACTATTTTGAGTGCATTTAGATGTATCAAAACATCCAATTACACCAACTATTCCATCAATTTGGAGAATTTCTCTCTCTTTCCCTCATTGCACATAAGAGGAAAGAGAAATAAATCAAAACATAATTAGTCTTCTAAAGATTAATGATTTGATTACACCTTAAATCATGCACATAAGCAATCTAATAATTACTTAGTTATGTTAATTAATTCATAATTAGTCTTAGATTAATGATTTGATTACACCGTAAATCATGCACATAGTTTAGTAATCACATAAGCAATTCAATTATGTGCTTGGTTATGTTAATGAATTCATAATTAAAGATTATTTTGAGTCCAAGGATTAGTCACAAAGAAAAAAATTAGCAAGGGAGTTAATATTTTATTAATTCTTAAGTGTAAATTTTCATAACTCATCAAAGTTAATTGAAGTGAGATTAGGTGGGTTGTATCCTCTCTCTTTTGGAATGCATTTAAGGCATTTGTAAGAGGGTGTAAGAGGCTTTCAATGCATGTGTAAGGGGTAAAGGTTTTTTTTTTTAAGAGGAATGTGTCATAAGCTTTAAAGAGAGTGTAAGTGGGGTGTTGACTTTTCTCACCCACACCTTTTTGAAATCCATACTTTGTGGGAAAAAAACCAAAGTTAAAATGAAAATCATTCATCCCTATGTGGTAATGTGTGCCCTGTGGCCCCAACTGTTTTTCTCTCTTTAGAGTTCACACGTGAGCCTCTCTCTCTAAAATTTTATTCACACTGAGAGATATTCACACCCAGAGATAATCAGCTTTTGAAAAAAAAAGTGATATTCATGCCTACGTTGGCATGAAAAACTTGAGAAATTCACATTGGAAAAAAGAAGTAAAAAACACTTAGTCATTGGAGGGATTGCCTCGCCAAGACTAGAAAATATTATCTTTAAAAATGTTTGGCATAAAAAACGAGACTTTCTCACAACCGAGGGTTTTTCATGACCGTAACTATATCCTAGATATTCATGGGTGTATTTCTTGAGAAAATCATGTCAAAGAAATTTTATTTTTTGAGGTTGGAAAGGTGATTAAATGATAGAGACTAATTGTTAAAGTCCTTTGGAAGTGATTTTGAACCCAAAATTTGATTTTTAAGGTTTGAAAAACCAGAGGTTTCACGATCGTGCCTATCTCTGAGATATTCACACGTGAATTTCTTGAGAAAATCACATTAAAAATTTTCCATTTTCTGAGGTTGGGAAGGTGACGTCATGTTTTGGTCTAACTATTAGACTTCATTGGTAGTGATTTTGAACCCGAAAAGTGATTTTTTTGGCATGAAAAACTAGAGTTTTCCATGGCCATAACTCTCCTAGATATTCATGCTTGAAACTAGGGGTTATATCTAGGAGAGTCACGACCATGAAAAACTAGAGTCATGACCGTGAAAACTCTACATTGACTATCCTAGATATTCATGTGAAACAAGGTGGGTAGGGAAAAAAAGAAAATAGTACTGTTTGGCCCGTATCTCCCAAATCGTGAGCCCAGTGAACTAGCTCTAGTACTCATCTTTAAGATCTTTTTGGGATTTTTAAATATTTCCTTGAGTGGATCAAGTCAATTTTTGTCATTTTGGCCTCCAACCGAGTATCTCAAAAGTTAACTCAAAAATCAAGGCAAAAATGCGTACTAAAATCAGCCCACAACAAGCTTGTGGACCACTTTTAGTATATCATTTGAGCTACCAGATACAAGAATTTTGACAAGGTTAAGGGATTAAAGTTGAAGTACTCCAAATATACTATAACGCTCTTACAGAACTTGCTTACAAATTCTTTTTGTGCAAAAAAGGACTGCAAAAACTAAAAAAATGACATTTTTGGAAGAAAACAAAAAGTGCATATGTCGACAATGATGGAAAATGGGTTTTGAGACGACCTCTACCATATGGGAAACCATTGGTGTGTGCACTGTTCGAAAAAGTATTTCTTAAGAGGGCATTCACATGCCCTAGGTTCTTAGACGAAATCTATGCTAAAGAATCCTAATGGACCCTCGTTTGAGACCTAGGGGGTGGACTAGGCATACAAAGGTTGCTTCAAGATATAATACAAGGGAAAAAAAATGAGAACGGTGGACATAATGGCTAACCTAGTGGGCTTAAATGTGTCAATATCAAACATTAATCCATAGTTGAAATCTACTAGCCTTTGAGGGCCATGCCTTGAGTATAACCCCCAATCACATCCACCATGTATTAGACCAAGCTTATGCCTCTAATTGACTCCAATTCCCATAGTGACTAGTCTGATGCCAAATACAACAACTGATTCTACCTTCTGCCTCACAAACCCCGTAACCCCCAAATGCCCAAACTCTAACAATATTGAACCATCTAGAAAGGGGGTTTGCACAAGGATTACATGGTGCTTTAACCAAAGAAGGACTGCACATGACCCAAAGGAGTCGTCTAGCTTTGTGTCTATAAAAATTTCCAAGCTCATGGGGAAATATGATGGAACTACCAATCCTATTCAATTCATGCAAATGTTTGAAAAGAGATGTGAAGCATTTGGAAATCCAGATTGCCCTACCAAGCTACATGCATTAAATCTAGTAGTTAAGGCTAATAGATGATCCATCATGTTGATGTGCTTGTGATTAAAGCAAACTTCAAAACTCTAAAGACTACCTTTATCTATAGGTCATAAGTGGAGTGTTGTAATAGAACTCTACAAAATAGAGCGGAGATTTGAGGAAAATGTATGAGATTACATCTTACACATAGAAACCCTTAACTCACAATGTGAAGACTCGGAGAAGCTCAATGATGCAAAAATGAAGTGATGTTTCCTCTCACAGGATTAATCAAAAACACTTTGCACAATTTGATCATAGTCTCAAATCCACATTCCTTTCATCAATGTTGTAAAAGAGAAATCCATTTAGACGACAACATGATGGAAGCTACCATTGAGATGAACTCTTCCTCATCTAAGTAAGTGAAAGTAGGGAGAAAGCTGACATTGATATGTGATATGTCTATTGTAGAATTCTATAATGCCTTACTTGAAAGCTTGGGAAGTCACTACAAGAAAGGGGATGAGTTAGGTTGTTTGCAACCCTTACCCCTTTCTCTTGTAGACTAATTGTGTTTTGCGCATTGTAGACAACACCATCCCAATTCACATTACATGTACCCTAAGCCAATCTTTCTATATTAGATTCATTGTTGCAAAGCTTTCTGTCATGATATCTCATAATGTATTCATATGCAAGAAGTGCATAACAATCATCGCAAAACCATAATAATCCCCATGCAAGTCTCCTTAACTCAAACAGAAACAAAACTAAGGATAGAAATTGTCGCAACCCCAAGAAGTTAGACAAACTAAGGATAGAAATTGTCGCAACCCCAAGAAGTTAGACAAACAATGCAATGCTGCTATTATTTGGACCACACAAGGTTACAGATCGCCCAATATAGGATGCACCTAAAGTTCTTGACACCACACAACCCATGTGTGACCGATCTGCGACGATTGATCACATGTTTATAGACTGCCTAGATTACAAGCTACCTCACAATACCCAACTCTCAATATCCTAAGTGTGAAAAATGGAAATTTGTCCATAATTCCACATGTTTACAAGCCATGATGTGAGCCAAATCCAAAAAGCATGCAAAAGAACACTCTACATAAGGGGTAGAGGAATGTCTCAAAATAAAAACCAACGAATGATTCATAGCCTCCTAAGTTCAAGAAATCCAAAAGTTACACAAAGTGAAGGTTAATACTAAACCTTAAGACAAAGGAAAGAGGCTTGAAGAAGGCATAAACCTAGGGAGGTAAAGCTATCACAATGCACAAGCATAGTGCATTGTGCATTGGGAGGTAAAGGTATCACAATGCACAAGAATTGACACCAAAACCAATCCATCAGACCATGATGATGATAAATTACACAAAGAATCTACAGATGATACTACAAGTTAGCGTTTAGCATTCAAATGAGAATGAGATGGTTCCCTTTCCCAAGAGGAAGGCATTGTGTACCAAAACCAATCCATCAGACCATGATGATGATAAATCAGACTAAGAATCTACAAATGATACTACAAGTTAACATTTGAAAATGAGAATGAGATTAAAATATCTAGAGAATATGTGATGACATATTCTCATTTTAGATTTACACTGGGAGACACAACCTCATCTTATCATGATGTAATCTCCACCATTGCATCTCATTTTAGATTTACACTAGGAGACACAATCTCATCTTATCATGATGTAATCTCCACCATTGCAACTCTCCAATCTAACCGTGACTTGTACCTCGGTCTAAAAGCTTACATCGAAGGGTATTCCAATGCCACACATGAACCTTCAAGGTTTTCACAAGCTTCTAAACAAGTTTAAGTAAACATAATATGGGGACATGCATTGCCATTGTACATATTGTGCACCGGGTACTATTGAGAATGTTTTGAGGAAAATGAGAAAATTTATGCTTTGGACATACTCTTTGGAGATACATCCGAGAATGAAGATTCAATGCCTCCATCTCAAAGTGAAAGGAAAACTGAAACTAATAGTGAATTTGAGACATCCATGATTCCATTTGAGAATCCTATCAAAGTTTGGCTAGATTTTCCTATGGGAAATAATGTTGAACAAAAAAGAGTAGTGATTAATCCTAATGCCATCATCTAGGAAAACTTGGGTATCCTTGGGACAACCCCCCAATCACCCCTAGATGCATCCCTATATACATTGATGTGATAGATGCTAATGGGCAATACATGGAAATACGAGGTTATTTCACTATTCTCCTTGAGGGGGTTGATGTAGGGAGTTTGAGGGTACCCTTGATGACCTTGACGAGATCATCTTGGGTGCTTTTGGATAAGTAGTTCTTAGTACTCTATTGACCAATGAATGCAAAAAGTCACCTTAGAACACCCAGTGAGAGTACATTCACATTACTCTTAAGAGAAGAGAAATCATTGCCAAAAATTGAACATTTACCAACTAAACCCATGGAGCTTGAAACCCCAATGCTTAAACTAGACCCTACTTTAAATTTTCCAAGATTTCATATAGGATTTAAACCCTTTAGAAATATTAACACAATTCAAACCCACCTTTATCCGTGGCATGAACATAATCTCATGACCCTTCAACTATGCAAATTATTAGGTCGACCTGCATTACAAGCTCATCTCTTAAGTGGATTCCCTTCATGCCATCCATGAATATGCCATGTTTGGGGTACTTTGAACTACATGTAAACTTTGAATAGACAATCTACATGCAAACTAACCCCCATAACTATAAATTCTTTGTGATTAAGTTTGTGTTAGAAGTAGACTCAGTTTTGGGATGTGAATGGATTATTTCTACCAACACAAAACCATGGTTCATGATAAATACAATCACCTTGAACATCCACAACACAGAGATGGTGATACCATTTTGTGATAGGATCCGATAGTGAAAGATGTGTATGATAGAGATGGTGATACCATTTTGTGATAGGATCCGATAGTGAAAGATGTGTCTGATACCATTTTGTGATAGGATCCGATAGTGAAAGATGTGTATGATACCATTTTGTGATAGAGAGGATCTAACATTGAAAGACGTGTATGATACTGAGCATAAAAGGCTAGAAGGCCCCTCCTAACAAAAATCTCCTCAACTTGCCCTCCCCATCAAAAGCACTTTTTTAACAAAGTCTCTATCACCAACTCTAGGAGATCAAAAGATGAGTCTTCTACCTCTAGATTCATAACCTTATAATAAACCATTATGGAATATGTCGCTCCTCATAACCTATCAACACAAACAACATAGATTAAACCTTAATTTGGCAAAGATAACCCCCTAGATAACCTGCAACATCAATTAACCCTTTGTCTGAGAAAATAGCCCTTCAGTCACCTCTTTAGCCAACTACCATTGAGAATAAAGACATGCCCTCTACATTTGCATTAACCCATAATGAAGCTTCTGTTTTGAGAGCCCCTCTTTGACCAACCTCACCAAAATACTCAAAGGATTCTATCACAAAAATATCATGACAAAGAAAGGTAAATCCATTCAAGTGACCTCACCATCCATAGCTCTTCTCATGAAGACCCAAGCTCAGCAACAAATGTCAAGAAAGATACCAAACCTTTAGTTCCACAAAAGAAGTATATCTACCACATAAGTCACTGTGGAGATACCTTCATGGTATGAAAAGGTGGGTGGAAAAGTAATTATGAGTAGCTCAATGCTATTATGAAGGGAGCAATTCCATTCCACTACCTCATATTCCAAGGTAATGATTACAATGACATTCATAACACAAATCTGAAGCACCTAGAAGGTAAAGTACTCTTCAACATGTTCCACAAAAGCACAAAAGATCCTGAAAAATCTTCTACTAACTCACCAGTTATGGGATCCCAAGAAATTAATACAAGCATAGGGATTCTATGAAGGTAATGGAAATCCACAACATCTCCTCAACTTGCACAAATGAAGTAACCATGTCAACATAGGTGTCAACCCCCACATCATAAAATTCATGAAAAATGGGTGCCTACATGCCTAGTCATTGCTCTAAGTTATTATGATGGTAGTTCCACCATCTGGGTGCCCAAGGACATCAAGGAAAGAATAGCCTCACCATCAACTTCTATGCCAAGACCCACATTTCAAATGGTGTGGTGGCCAAAGCAATAAAACGCAAACCATAATGTAAATACATCCATAGAGGAAGCAATAGACCCTCACAATGGGCACACAAGGTCATTATCTCTTAAGTAAAAACTATTAGTATTGTAACAACAATCCTACCCTAGATTAGCATTAACATTGGGAATCTTATACAATAATTTAATAACGATGATTTTGAGAAAGCTACCATTATGGAGGCTTTTCCCAAATCTATTGTCGATGTTAAAGAAACATGTGATTTTAGCCTTGAAAAACAATGGTGGGCACAAGGTCATCCATACTAGGAATCTAGTGCCCTACCAGCTTTATACTTGAAAAATAATGGGGGGAACGAGGTCATCCATGCTAGGAACCTAGTGCCCTACCAACTTCATGTATGGAAGACTACTGTAGTGTAAGAATTTCAAGGATTACTAAGTCATCCATACTAGGAACCTAGTGCCCTGCCAACTGAAGGTAGGTGGTGTTAACTCGAGTTGCTCCCGCATGTAGTACACATGTCCATGTGCGCATGTTCTACACGTGTCCATCTCGTTCAACGGATCTAGATAGCACTCTTTGGGAGCTTTTCCAGTGTCTGCATGGAGGTGGTCGCCTCTTCATCGTAGGGAGGAGTGGGTCCTCATGTTACCGTGCCATGGCCTCGTCAACCCTTGTGATGCTTGAGTTTTTTACGTGTTGTGGTTTTCATCGTTGTGTTCTTATTCTCATGCTTTGGGTGGCAGCTATCTTTGTGAAAATGTTTTATATACAGGTTTTGATCTTTGCATGCCATATGGTTCTCGCCATGCTTGAGCGGAGTTGCAGAAGAACGATGACTGTGTCGCTGTGTTGGTCTCCTAGGCGACCTCCTCTTAGCAACGACCGGTCGTCTGAGTCCAACAAGGAGAATGTGCCTCCTCGAATCATCACTCCTCTCATGAAGGTCCTATGGGCGTGGAAAACCTAAAAGCTGTTAAACGCAAGGCTCGGTCCTCACAGGTCCTTGTGCATGTGTATTTCTAAAAATGTGGTCAAGTATGCCTCTTTTTCTATCTGTTCGAACATGCATAACATCTTTTTGTTATCACAGGTAGTTCTGAAACCTTCTGTGCTACTTGATGTGGTAGGCAAAATCGTGAAGCGCTACTTGATGTGGAATGTTAACAAACCACCAGGGGGAATTGTTATGTGTCGTGCATTACGTCAGATCAAGATGCACACATTTGCGGGCATGGTAGGGTATTGTCTGAAAGATCTGCATAAGCCTCACTTTTACTTCCACGCACACAACCTCTCTGTTAAAGAGATCTCCAGAGGAGGAACACTATATGCACAGTTTGGCCAGGGTGATTTAAAGAACCGTGTTTGTCTCACGCCTGTGAATATATTTGAAAGGGCTTTTGTCTACATGGAAAATTACATACTGAACAAACACTCGGAGTCACTCTTCTGAAGATGATGAGGATTGTGAAATATTTTCCAAGTGCATAGTGGATTATTCCTAAAGCCGGCGGTGGCATGGACTCCAACAAGGCTCATGCCGTGTGGAAGTGCTTGAAGAATCTTGAGCTTGCTACCAAGATCTCGAAAATAAGGAAGTTCTTCTCAGAGATCACTATATTGAAGGTGAGACTGCCAGATTCTTCCTTCCCAGAGCTTGCCACACACTCGAAGAAGGAGATGGACATGACTTCTTGGAGACTCAAGAAGATAGTGTTCCAAGGGGTCACTGCAATAATCCCATCCTTGTGGAGGACAGTCCGATGTCGATCCTGCAGAGCCGTACATAAATTCATTTGAAGAGAAAGCCGCAGAGTTCCTGAGAGCTATCAGTGAGGGAGACGACTTCATACCAGTACCACCACAGTATGAGCTCACTCGATACCACCATGGCATGAGCTCACTGATGAGGCCTTCGTGTGAATTGTTCCTTGTAATGAAATAACCACTGGATATGCCACTGTACACAAATAATACTTGTAGTGGATAAATAAAATGTCATTTTCGTTTATATTATGTGGATCGCTTAGTTATATTAAGGTCATTTAATGCCTTACCCTTAAATTTTTTATTAATGCCCACCATAGTGGACATTAATAAAACTAGGGGCATGACCCATCTCCGACGGGCAAGAGTATTCTTGCATGCATAAAAACACAGACTCGTCCTAGGGGGGAGTAGAAATAGGCCTTGTATTTGATAGTGGCATGACCCGTCTCTGACAGGTAGGAGCTACACACACTGTTAAAGACAACTTTATCAAGAAGGCGTCTTTGCATTGCATACAGAAAAATCCACATAAACATCTGTCACACATGGATACTCACATTGGAATGGGTGAATTAAATGAGACATGTATGGAGTAGCATACTTGCATATTGAGTGTAGTCTGAAGCACAAATTGTCAACTACTCATGTGCTTCCACAAACTTTTCAAAACTTTTGCAAAGTCAACGCATGCAAAGAGTTTATTGACCTAGCCACAACAGGAAAAATAAAAAAGAAGGTTATAATCCCAACAAATAAAATAATTTGGACCTTGCTCTTGGTGGGCATATCCTCTGATGAGTGCAATCCAAGTGAGTACATCCCTACTCATATGCATGTCAAGAAATTCATTTTCTTTTACAAGTATCGTACCCTGATTTTGAGATTCATGTAAATGTGATTGCATTGGGAGACTCCCAATGTGATTACATTGGGAGACTCCCAATGTGATTACATTGGGAGAGACTCCCAATCCGATTGCATTGGGAGAGACTCCCAATCCGATTGCATTGGGAGACACTCATGTAAAATCTATTTTAAAAAAAATTTAGAATATCCGAGATTTTCCCTTGCTGCTGGGCATAAATGCCCAATGAGTGCAATCCAAGAGAATAGATCATGCATCTGGATAGAGGCCCTATATTCCATCCATTTGAAACAATTTAGTGCTTGCTCATCTTGGCTCTATTCACCATAGAAAGGAGCTCCTCAACTACTTGTCGTGCTTGCGACTACAATGCATTTGGCAAACATTAACACCAGCACATTGCCAACAAAAATATTAATTCCTCCATGAGCTTCTATTTAGCAATCTCGTCATGAATTTGTTCCCTTGCCAGCTATTCCTATGTTGCTACTATAGGCTTTTGACATCCAAGCAAAGGTTACTACATTTTGAAAAGAGACGCTTTGAGCTCAGTGCTTACTCTACTTGGTGCTATTAGACACATTTAGCAAATAGTGCATGCCAAAGCACGATATTATTTCCCAGTAACCCCTGCCTAGTAATATTATCATGAATTTGTTCCCCTTTGTCAAGTGCTCTTATGCACCCACGTGCTTTAAGATGCAAGCAAAGGTACCACATTTAGAGAAAGGCCCTTGTGCTGCATACATTGAGAGCCCCACTTGACACACACATCACCCAAACACTTGCCCATCACAATATTTTTTTTGGGGAAACCCCTTGTCTACCAATCTCATCAGCAAATTGTTCCTAGTGAGAGGCCCCTGTGTTGCATCTACTCAAAGACGCAAGCCCCCCAACCTATCCTCCGGATGGGAGAGGTTTGGATACATACATGCGGAGACAAAATACTATAGAGATGCATATACATACACACATATATACATACTTTAGGAACTGGCACACACATAAACATATATGACATATATACATATACACATATATCTACAATGTCTATCCATATATATTTACATACACATATATATGCTTACATACATATATACATATATCTACAATGTGTATCCATATATATTTACATACACATATATACATATATACATATATCTACAATGTGTATCCATATATATTTACATACACACACATATATGCTTACATGCATATACACATATATCTACAATGTGTATCCATATATATATATATACATACACACACATATATGCTTACATGCATATACACATATATCTACAATGTCTATCCATATATATTTACATACACACACATATATGCCTATATACATACATACATACATACATATATATATATATATATTTATTTATAAATATATATATTCACATACATATATACATTATACATACACATTCACATATTTCCATAACACACATATATGCCTACGTACATATATATATATATATTTATGTTTTTGTAAATATATATGTTCACATACATATATACATTATACATACACATTCATATATGTGTGTGTGTGTGTGTGTGTACATACACACACATAACATTATACCTATGCATCCATATGTACGCATGCATAGAAGCAATCAAGTATACATACATGTATATGCATATTTAACTTATCCTTATGTAAATGCATATATAAGTGGGTAAAGAGTCTATATTTGCACATACATGTGTACATGTTACTCACATAGACTACTTATGCATATGAACAATATCTATCTATCAATCTATCTATCTCTAGACATACGTAAGTACAAACATAGCATACATATACCTATACACACACACACACTTATTTATACACACACACACACAAAGCTTTATACACACCTTGGCACACCACATAGATATAAGTTTATGAATGAATGTTGTAACCCTTTTTTATCTCTCTGTCTTTCTCACCCTCTCTTTGTCACACACAAATACATACAAGTCTTCTCTCTCTCTCGATATATATGGGTAGGGTTTAAATAGATGTGTAAGAGGATGATATGTGGATTTATTAAATAAAGAAGGGGCTAGCATTTGCAGGCCAACTTTGTGAGGTGGGGGGTGGGGAGGGCATGTTTTAATAAATAATAATAAAAAATTGAAGGGTCCCTGAGATTATCAGCTCCATCATGCTGCTTCAGCTGTGCCGTTCGATAGTGGATCTAGAAAATATGTTTGGAGGTTAGAGCATTGCTCTAGGGGGGAGATGGTGGTTGTTCTTGACTTGGCATGTCCACCTTCTTACAGAATCCCCTGAGTTGCTCTACCATGATGGCCAACACCATCACTACAAACACCTTCCTCTTATTATGCTAGCTGTTGCCGAGCTCGCCACCATGACCTCCCCTTCTTTGTTACTACAATGCCCCTCCACCTCCACAATGGCTATCTCCTTTGCTACAGAGCATGATAGCAATTCAACAGCATGATCTCTACGCTTCGGACGCTGATGATGGCATCTGCTGCTCATGTCATCCGGACTGCACCACGTGCATGAATCCTGATGATCCAGATCCGGCTGTAAACAGGCGTAATCCGACTAGTGTCCATGTGAAGCAACGATCTTGACGTATCTCAGGTCTTTGGTGTGTGTTTCAAGCAGCACCCCTAAAGTCCTTATTAGCATGTCACTATGTGTGAACATTGATTTCTAAGTTTGTGTTCCATGGATATGGCTATAAGATAAACATTTTCAATGCGATAAGACAAATAGTGTATGTTTCAAGCAACACCCCTAAAGTCCTTATTTTAGCATGTCACTGTGTGAACATTAATTTCTAAGTGTGTCTTTCACGGATATGGCTATAAGACGAATGTTTTCAACACTTTAATTACCCATACTCTACTTGAACATTAATTTCTTCCACATATATATTACAAACCTTTTTGATTTCTAAGTGTGTACTCCACGTATATGGCTATAAGATAAAACTTTTCAAAGCTTTCACTAACCATCTGAGCCTTATGCTCTTGATTTATGAGCTGAGAGATCAAGAATTGAGCTACTTATACATGATTAATCAACTGATGAATAAACGACATATATGGCAAGTGATAATAAGGATACAATATTATTTTCTGGGAGTAGAACTTACACACTCCCAAACCTAGATCCACATGATGGTAGTACTTAATGAAAATACACCATGCTTCATATTGAGTTCTCACTTTTGTTTAGGACCGCAAGACATGCCTCATTTTAGTCTTATTCATGACATTTATGATCATATTGGTCTTTTATTATGAGTGTTATTTTGAGAAAATGAAAGAGGTATAAAAAGAACATAATCTGTATGAGGGAAAAGCAATCAATTTTCCACTTGAGAGGGGTAGTATCGTGTCCATCCACCATAAGTTAATAAGTGAAAAGCAATCAATTTTCCACTAGAGAGGGGTAGTACAGTGTCCATTCATAAGTTAATAAGTGTAGAAAAACTAGTGGATTTTTTATGCATTATTTAATGGTAAAAATTAATGAAGGTACTACCTTGCAATCATTTTCAATTATCACTTACACAACCTTTTATACATAATATATGCTCCAGTAAGGGTGTTGCCTCCATAGGTTTTCTATTTCTTCTAAGTGTACACATCTTGTCTCAGGGAAAAGCTTGTAGGCGAAGATTGTCATAACAAGCACCCAACCAGTAAAAAGAAGAGTGCAGCTTTTAGGTGGCAAAGCATGGCTAGGAAGACTTGTGTTGTTGTAAAGATGAACATGATGACACTTACGCTGATGCTTTTCCCGGTAGACCTAATCTCTAATGGAAATATCTCACCACTTGGCACAAGCCATCCCGAAGGGCCCCATAACAATCCAAAGCATGAATTAAAGAGACATATCAACAAAATACCCACTACACCATACCCTTTAGAGAGAAAGTTATGAGCTCTTAGCTTACATTGTAGCAAGATACCGGTGAGGACCTGATGAGATCAAGAAATAAAGATTAGATAGTTCCTTATTTGTTTTACAAGAAACTAAGACTAAAGTAGAATTTTACAAAAAACAATTAGCCTTTGATTACAAGGGCACCCCAAAATAGCTGCACATGAGTACTTTGGATCCTCTATGCCTCCTAAACAAATGTACATGCATGTAAATTTCATGCACTTGAGTGCATCCACACTTACATGCACATGAGTACTGTTAGCCTTGAAGTCCTTCGTGTGAACAACCCTACACAGGTGCACTTTTTACCTTGTGCTGGCATGGTTTTTTCCTTGTGTGTCAGCCACAGTAACCCTAGGGTTGGGGCTTCTATTTGTACTCTTGTATTCCACTCATTTATTATCATTATCTTCAAGTACTTTCTAGCTTTGCTTCTGGTCTCTCTCTCATTATTCAAGCTCAATTCAAATATGCATGCGTGTGTGCGTGTGTGCGTGCGTGCATGTGTGTGTGTGTGTGTAGAGCATCTTCTCTCTCATCTAACATTGGTATTAAAACTAAGGTTTATGGCCTTGGTTTCAGTGCCTGCATTCACAGCCTTGGTTTCAAAGTCGTGTTTAGTGTCTTGGTTTCAGAGCCTATGTCTGCATTCGATTAATGACATTTGCCCAATCGGTGTTCTCGCAGCTGCTCTCGCCTCGACTTCTTTTTGTTGGCCTTGCTACCTTTTCATTGTTGGTGTCACCTCCTATTGTTCTTTTTAGAGCGGGTTTCAAAGCTTGGATGTAGAGCCATTAGCTCCTCAGCATTAGTCTCTCAAGTGGTGAAGCTTTGTGTACATTGCTTGTGTTTCATCCTACATCCATTCATCTTTGCCCACCACCCACAAGCCTAGGTAAGCTCTTCCACTTTGCACTTTTCACAAATCTAGGGTTTTTGTCTTCTCTTTACATTGGTCAACTTTCCTTTATGCTATCGTACATTATGACCAACCCTACACACTAGCACTACACTCTCAACATTCGGCATTGGAATTTGGTATCTACCGAGTTTTGTTGCTTCTACTATTGTTGTTGCTATTGTCTAAGTACTGGCTTTCAATGTTTGACATTGGACTTCTTCATCCGTCAATTTAGCCTAGTGAGCCATGTAACGTTTTGGTTGGCATTAGACTTCGTTGTCAGTCGATTCTTCTTGTTAAGCCATTCAGTTGCATCAATTAGCTTGGCCTGGTCACTAGATTAGCCTTTGGCTTTCCTCAGTTAGCATTTTCACATTCAGCATTCAACTTCATTTATACTTAATCATTGATTAGCCATTCAATTGCATCCATTGGTTTTTCCCTGTCAGTAAATTAAACCTTCGGATTTCAGCTCTCGGCATCGAACTTCCTAGTCCACCAACTGTATAACTCAACTTTGCCCAGTTAGCTGTTTAGCAATTGGCTTTCTTCATTGAGCCATATTGCTTCAGGCATCTGCATTAAAGCATTTGACTTCAGCATGCAGCCATTCATCCATTTGGCTTCAGGCATCCGCATTAAAGCATTCCACTTTAGAATTCAGCCTTTGGCTTTAGGCTTTCTACATTCAGCCATTCAACTTTAGCACTCAACCATTTGGCTTGAGGCTTTCCACATTTAGCCCTTTGGCTTCAACCTTTAGCATTCGGATGCTCGACTTTCTGCTTTCAATGTTTGGCTAGGCTTTCCGCAATCAACTTTTAGCCATCAACGTTTAGCATTTAATTGAGGCTTCCACGTTAACAATCAGCTTTTTGTCCTTCAGTTACCTACATTCAGCAGTTAGCTGGGTTTACTCTCTTGGTCGAGTTTACTTCCTTGGGCCAGGTTTACTTTCTTGGCTGGGTTTACCCATCAGCAGTCGCCTTTTTGCTTTGACACTCTGCTTTCAGCATCTAAATTTTGGACTTTCACTTTCAGCATTTGACTTTCAGCTTTCGTCACTCACAGCTGATTTGGTTAGCCACTTTAGCATTCGTCCGCAACCAATTTAGATTCCGTCAGTTAGCTAGTTCAGCGTCCATCCCATAGCTGGTTCCGCATGCATCAATTAGCTGATTCTAACCTAACAACTTTGCCTTCAGCTTTTAACCTATTGATTCGAAGTTAGTCTCTAACATGCTGATGCCGTGTTAACTTTTAACCTATTGACCTACTAATGCAACGTCAGGCTTTTGATCTACTAACTTGATGATGCCACGTCATGCTTCCGAACGACCGACTAACCTATTGATGCCATGTCAACCTTTCGACCTACTGACCTGCTGCCATGTCAGCTTTCGACCTTCTAATGCCACGTCAATTCCAACCTGATGACTCCATGTAAATAGATTCTGACTTGCAACTTCCAACTTGCAGATTGTTGATTTGGTTATGCATGATATTGACTTCTGGCATTCTCGTTTAGGTCACCCTAACTTCACCTCTCTTACACGATTACCACGTTAGTTTATGGTTTAGGAGTTTCTCCTTATGCAGCTCCCACATAAGCTTCTAACATTGTGGACCGATCAAAAGGGGGAATACTTGGCCACATGCAAGTTATTAGTTCATGTGATGTAGAATTGCATGATGCTACTAGGCCTGAGATTGATCCTAGAGATAATCTATACTCTGAATCAAGATTGCCAGTTGTGGTGCTATGCCTGACACACTGATCCAAGTGATGATTTGTCCTCAACTAATTATACTTTATAGTAGTTTTCAGCACATTTATCTCTAATATGTCTTTTTCATTTGAGGGGGTACACATGATGTGTATTGCTAATGGTGATATCTATGGTCACTTATGTATTTGACCCCACAGTTGTGCTATGCCTTGGAGACATACTTGTATGCATCAGTGATGTTTACTGCTGAGATGTATTACTTATGCTGAACTAGCTCCTTGTTTGAGTTGGCTCACCTTTGCAACTCATTGACATGGATGCTAATGGAGTCAGACTATTACATTATCCTCAACTTTGTTGCCTTGTCACTATGCATAATTCAAGGTTTCTTTACATTAATATGTGTGCAATTATGTATCCCTTTTACATTGTTAGGCTGAGAGGAAGCCTTATACTCTCATGGTCTAGTTGGATGTATGCCTTACTTCCCCCACTTATCAAATTTGTTCTATTATCCCATTTTCATTACTAATTCCACCTTGTTGGCTTGACCATTGACATAGGCTATTTTTTTGATGTATTGGCATTCAGTGACATTGATAGCTTATACATTTCTATTGTCCATAGTATTGACACCTTCTACTTCTTGCTGACTTAGCTGAGCCCGCTTTGGCTCTGAATCAGTCTTGTGTGGTGCAGCTGACAAATCAGAAAATTCAACAACCCAACTTTCTCATATTTTTCTAATGCCATAGGTGATGCATTAATTGAAGAGGATGCAACCATTGTGATCTCCCACTAATAGCAGTTGGACACACGTCTCTAGGAATGCATCTTATTTTACTAATTTTGTCGTTGTTGCTTCCGCATTACATGAGGAGCCACCTTCTCTTTTTGATGCATTGGAGGATAATAATTGGTTATAGTTATGTATTCATCCTTCTACAATGCTAACATTTAGCAGATCTAGCAAAAATTGGCCTTGACGTCATTTGATTGTGACGTTACAACATGCATTTGATGTTCAGACGTTGGGCTTTTTCACTATTTAAGTATCTAGTTATCAGCGAACTCTCAGATGCCTTATTATATATGTAGTACCCATCTTTAAATTCAATATGCAGTGTCACATTGAGCAGATTTTAGCATTGCCCTAGCTTCGACATTAGCAAGCAGTGAAACAGAAATGTGTTTTCTTTATGCTTGCCACCTACACTGATAGATATTGGGCATGATGTTTTGAGACTAAGGTGTCTAACAGTGATAACTATTTCCAACAGTTAGCCACTTCATGTTGTGAAGCTGAGTATAATGTAGCATTCATAGCTGTTGTGAAATGTGTATGGCTCCATTGTTTATCGACAAATCTTGGTATTGGACAATTGTGAGTGTTAGGACTAACATGCTACCTTGCACACAAAGAAGGAAAGATAAGAGAAGAGAGACACATATGCCAGGGTTGGTTCTAGAGAGTTGCACTTAGCCAACCACCCTAATGAGGTTTAGCTCCTCAATGTGAAGCCGCTAGGGGCTCACTCCACCTCTTCTTGTGTCACCCAAGAAGAGATTCAATGGGGCTAGGTAGAGATCAAGAATGAGGGAGATATGGAGAGCTCAACCTTCACTTCATGCCACAAGCATGAAAAAGGGACTTGGTAGAGAGCAAAGAGAAGGTAGAGATTGGGAAACTAGTCTTTCTAGCTCTATGTACAACTATTCCTCATGATCACAGCATTACATAAGCCATAAGCTCAGTCATCCCATGTCCACTTTGTGCAATTAAAAAAGATGGATTACAATAAGTGTAGCCATGCTAAAGGTAATATTAACCTCCAGAGTGGTTAACATACCCTGCTCCCTAATGTAGGTCCTTCCCCTTGAAGCTAGCCAGATGTATCTATAGTAGATGGAGTAGGTTTGGAAAAAGTTACAGCGTAAGGTTGGAGTAGGTGGGGCTCAATTGAAGACTTTGTGTAGCTGGTCCAGAAGGTACTCTCCATCATGTCTTCAAATTTTTGCAGGTGTCATGCGGGCATCCACATGATCCGCTCGTAGTAGCCAAAACACTGCTTGAGTGTTGGGCCTTTGTTACTGTCGAGAAGGAACCCTGCATGCCTTCATTGTAGTGGTCCTGATCCGAAAATAACTCCAGCAACATGATGATCAAGTGGAAAAAATTGATCGTTGTGATCACAGCTGGGTCTGGGACTTGATCATGGAGACCGGATGAACTCGTTGAAGCACCTGATCATGGTATCTTCGGTACATGCTGCTGCACCGTCGGACGAGCAAAGCAAGGAAGGTTGAATTGGAGCTTTGGGTTCATCTTCTGCTCCTCATGGGAAAACATTCCATGCCCACTGTCTTTGTATGGGGAGATAGTCTAGGGGGCTGATATACTGGGGAGGTAGTCTGGGCTGATACAGAGTCCGCGAGGCACGTTGCAATAGGTTTCCCAGATGAATGGTTTGAAGAGAAGAGGGCGCCTCTAGGCCGGCTGCTTGCCCATGAGTTTGAACATGATGGGGTGAGCAGCGGGCAGGTGGCTGGTGCTATCCTTTGTGTTCCCTTGGTGGGTGTTCTTGCCACCATTGTCAATGCTTGGCCTGAAGGTACGGGCACATGATATGCATGTCCATGCAGTCCATCATACGAGTGATGGGTGCTGCTTCTTGGAGCTGTGCAGGATGGCGATCATCTGATCAAACTCTGTGCAGTCGAGGGGTCCCGCCAGTTGAGAGGGTTGAGTGGAGGGTCAACCTCCTTGCACTCCAATGGTGGTGATGGCAAAATCTTGCCCTATTCAAGGTTTGGTTGGGAGGGTGGTTGTGTCGACGAGATGAGGGTGGAGGGGTGGTCAATGTAGAGGCTCCTAGGGCAAAGTTAATGTCGAAGAGGTTTGGGAATTTTGTTGAGGTTTACATCACAGAAGGTTGGGGGTTTTGTTGAGGTTGATGTGATGTCACGAAATGCAGTGTGCATTCCTAGCTGTAATGATAAAAAGGGTGGTGAGGGTGGGGTTGGTGAGAGGGGGTGGTGTGGGAAAATGAATGGGAGGTGAAGACATTTTTGGGGGGGGGGGAGAGTGGTAGGGCGGATGTTCCAGAGGGTGGTGGGGATGGTGATGGTTGGGTGCTGGTTCTTGGGGGAGAAGAATCGGGTGGGGGAGGGGGAGGTGGGGGAGATGAGGATCGTGGGGGTGGGGGTGGGAGGCTGCCGTGGCCGTTCATCATCGTCATCTTGGTCATCGGGGGCAGGACCTCCTTCATGCCCATCACCTCCATTTGCTCATGGCACCTGTGATAGAGGATGAGGAGGCTCGAACCAGAGTAAGGCGGAAGGGCATCTGTGCAAAGAGAGAGGTAAGCCTCATTTACCACATGCTATCCCCTACCCTATAGATATTGCAAAGCATCGTTCGTCCTCTAGAAGGGCTAGGGGTATGGGCACAGAGGGGGAGTCAAAACGGAGAAGGTGTCTCCAGGTGATTAAGATGGCTTGGAGAGGTGGGTTGGGAGCTCGTAGAAGTTGTGTGGGTGAGTGAAGGAGATGAGACCCTGGAAATAGAACTGGGGGATGAGGGTGATTGTGGTGATGGGGGGAGCTTGGTGAGAAGGTATGTGTAAGTTTGACAGTGTAAGTCTGGCAGAAAAGGGGCTCATCCAAATAGGCATTGTGTTGGAGGAGGTTGAGCAGCCTGATACTCTTGTAGTGGAGTTCGGTGAGCTGGAATGGTCTTTGCAGTAAGGGGAGGGCAATGATGGGCAGCTCCCTGTGGTTGTCTCCATAAGGGCATCAACGTTTCTATCCATGGCACTAGAGGAGGGAGTAGAGGGAGTGGAGGGTGGTTGTGCTGCTCTGGCTGCTTTGGCTTCTCCCAAGTGCTCCTCCAGCTGGTGGATGGTGTCTTTCGAGATCTCACGGTGTCTTTGGAAATTCACCTTGGTTAGCGCAAGGTCCTCCTTCGCTATTTTTTGCTCGATCCTGGGCTTCATGGGCAAGGTTCTCCCAACTATAAGTTCATGGTGTGCTGAAAGAAGCTTCATGGGCTTGTTGGAGCTGCTGCTGGAGGTTTGTGGTTCTGACAAGGGCATGCTCGAGCTGCTGTGTCTGCTCATCAAACTTGCCCTAAAGCTAGAAGCTATGCAAGTTAACCTAGAAGAGATCTTCATATACTTGGTGCTCCTATGCTTTGGCCAGCAACATCTTTCGCTGCAAAATGGCATAACCACCTCCTCTTTATGATAGATACAATCCGTCATTTATATGATCCGTTCCCTGGCCATATGTGTAAAACCTAGGGCAAAGTTTGGAATGTCACCATGGGTAGAATGGAGGCTCTTGGCATCGGCCTAGCTGGATCAAAAACTAGAGCGTGTAATGTATTCTTCTACTAAGATGCATTCGGGAGGAGGGTCCCGCTTCTGTGAAAGTTGGGAAATTTTCAAAATGGTTCGGGAGTGGTGTCTCATAAAGGTCCTGCTCTGGAAGAAATCTTTCTTTTGCTTCTCCTCCTCCTCCCATGGCGTTCCTGTTTGCTTCCTCAGCTGCCAGCTCCTCCTGTGTAGGGCCTGGATTGGGTGGTAGGGGCACCGGCTCTTTGTCCTTGGGTTCCTGGTGGTGCCTCTTAGCCGCTGGTGGGGAGTGGGGTAAGGTCTATGCAGGGATAGAGATGTGATCACTGTGTCAAGGCCACTTAGCTGAATGGCATGGGGTAACTCCTCCCACCCGAATGCATGATAAAGTAATCTGGTAAGTAATGTGGCCGCCGCTACCAGCTTTCCCTGTGGGTTTGAGTAGACCGCATGAAGCTCCTTGTACACGTACTCTGCCTAGTTAACCATCTGGCGTTGGTGCACATGGGCCCATGTAATCATGTTGCACCTGTTAAACCTATCCGTCTAGTGTGTAGTGAGTAAAAACTGCAAGGCACATGCTGGCATAATCAAATCCTCCTGGGTGATGTTCACCCACTCCACCCCGTCTTTGTTTGGGTTGCCTCTGTATACACTCCTAGTCAACTTGGGGGTGTTGGTGAGCCTGAGATAGGTCTGGTTCAGGTTGGGGAGCTGTAATTCATCTCTGATTAGCTGGACCCTATGTGGATGGCCTTTATTGTCTAAAAAATCCCCTATATGCAAGTTGGCATCATAGGTCTTTGTGAAGTACAAACTATTGTAGAGATCTGGGCCCCATCGCTCCAGAGTAGGAAATCTCCCTAGGCCCAACTACTCTAGCTTCGATACAATTATGGAGTAGGCTGCAATTGCCCTGTAGCACGGTCTAGTGAAGTAGAGGAGATTATGCTCCACCTTGTGGTTGTTCTTCATTAGGGAGTGGACGGTATGGCCATTCACCTACTTCATAAGTGATTCCCCCAGACGTGACAACTGTGTGGGGTGGCGAGCATATTCCTCAAATCTGCCCCCTATCGGTCACTTTCTCCTAATGGAGGTATGGTAGAGGACCACCCTGGAGGAAGAGTCTGAGGTGTCAGTCATGGTGTAGAGAGGGTGTGAGGATGTGAAGGACCAAGAGAAACAATTGCAAGAGTCTGGCTACAAGGAAAGCTAAAAGTGAGGAAATGAGGGGGTGGGACCCATATTTATACTTTTTCAGAAGGGCGCGGCCATGGCATCACTAGCGAATGGGCATGGCATCTCCAGCGATTGGTCGGGCAACTTGAGCAAATGGGTGTGGCATGTTGCAACGCGAGCGAACGGGTGTGGTATCTTGATCAAATGGGTGTGGCATGTTGCAACGCGAGCGAACGGGTGTGGTATCTTGATCGAACGGCCGTGGTATCTTCGATTCCGGAGGAGTGGGTAGGTGTGGCATTAGTTGGAACGGGCGTACCAAACTGGCTGAGAGTGGAACGACAGGGGCCTTGTGACATAGTTGGTGTAGTTGTGGCAAATCTTGAACAGGCATGCCAAATGGGTTGAGGAGCGAACGGTCGTGGCATTTCACTTAGTGGGTTGGAATGGCCATGGGCGAATAAGGAATGGTTATGGCAAATCTGAAGTTTGAACTCCAGAAGAGTGCAGCCATGGCAAAAGCAAGTTGGTATACGGGCATAGTAGTTATGGTACAGTCATGGCACTTTATATATATGTGTATATGTATATGTACATATATATATTTTTTGGGCACCCTGAATCAAGTTTTGTACCCATGGGCTATGCTGTCAGCACCCCATTAAGAGTTTTGTACTGACAGGCTACCCAATTTGCCAAGGTGAGGAGTCGATTCCAATTTGGTGATGGCGAAGTGGGGGGTACTGCTTCCTTGAGGAATTCAGAGGCTGATGACAAGGGAGTACCTGAGATTGAAGGGGTTGATAATGGCATTGTAGTACTCCGATGCAACCTTACAATGACAAGGGAAGGAGTTTCTAATCATTAGGGAGCTCTGTCGGTCGCGTAGAATGAGGGTGAGAGTGTTATTGTGAAGCTTCTGCTTCCCTTTGTCCTGGTGGTGGGCAGTCTTTGTGTGTGGTAGAGGCCACTTTGGGTTTCCATTGAAACATAGGTGGCTGCAGAGCAACACGGGGTGGAAGTTGGGGTTCGGGAGATTTGGAATCCAAATACGATGATTGCCCTCATAGAAGTGTTGGGCTCATAGGAGAGGTTGGCTAAGGGTTTTATTGGAGATAGGGGTGTCATGGAGAGTGTTTAGGTCTACATCTGTCCTGTACCCTATAGGCTTGTGGTTGGCAAATTGGTTGCCAATGTGGGGGACGAGGAGCTTTGGGTGCTGTGCTGGATGAGGGGAAGAGTTGGATCGTCAGGGGATCCACAATGTAGATTTTCCCTCATAATAGCCATGTGCTGTGAGAAGCTTTTTAGGGACGCGATGGGAAGATGTAGTTTCGTTAGTTATGTAGAAATGTTAGTTTGGCTAGTTTAGGTTGGTGGGTCAGTGTGAGAGTGGATTGCTACCGAGCATGATGGTAGTGATGGTGTGAGAGGCATTGATGTGGTTGGAATGATGAGTGGACTCTTTTTTAGGGGGATGGATTTTTGAGGGTGTGGTGACGAAATGATAGTGGGTGGTGGCGAGGGAAACTTCTTGGCATAGGGGAGAAACAGGTATAGGTTGTTCATTCGGGTACAACACAGTAAACGGGTACAGGGGAGTAACTTGGTCGGAGGCTAGCTAAGGTCGTCGTCCGTGCACCTAGTTGATGTTGCACCTATTATTTCCTCATGCATGGTTCCTGCAGGCATCACATAGAACTTCCCTTCCAAGGGATTATTTCCAATGTGAAATAAAAGTTTAACTGTGCCTAAGAATTGAACATGCACTGCAATGCCACTGTTGTTGTAACCATGGTAGGGGTTTCTTTTAGTGAAGGTTCCCCAAGGGAATGCCATGTTTTATTAAACATTAAATTGTAACTAGCCCCTGTATCGACAAGAGCTAATTTTTGGACAAAGCTTGTCGAGGTGGTCATTCCTAACCACAACCGAGCTAGCTTCACCTCCCATTCTTGTTCTTCTAAGTTGACCACTTGGGCTATATTGACCATGACTTGTCTTTGTCGAAGCTTAGCTTGCCTCGCTTTGGCCTCTTGTTGGACAGCGCATTTCATATCCTCATGGTCCTTTTTGTGCTATTTTTTATCATGGATGGCTCTTAAGGTGGCCTTAGTGAGAGGGCCATAGTAGTGTTTTAGTTTACTACGGTTGAAATAACTAGCCATTTCTACACCATCAAGTGTCTCGATGTGCACTACATCTTGTGGTGTTATCTCGATGGCTAGGAAAGGTCCTAAGCCTATGAGCTTGAGCTTCTTTTTGTGTGTCTTTGTGCAGATGAATAAAAGGACCATGTCTCCCTCGTTCATTTGTTTATCCTTAAGCTAGTCGTCAAACCATTGTTTATGCCTTAGCTTCTCAACAATCATGTTGTATAAGGTGGGGAGGACCAGGAACTCCATTGGCCTGACTGCTTTAGTACCATAAGTTGAACAAAAGGGGGTAGCAATGGTCGCTGCCTTCTTGTAGGAGGTTCGATAAGCCCAAAGTGCAGCTGGCAACTTTTGTTCCCAATTATTGCGGCTGGCCTCCATAGTTTTAGTCAGAATGGCACACAAGATTTTGTTCATGCTTTCTGCTTGGCCATTTGCTTGTGGGGGTAATAGGGAGAGGACTTTCAATGAGTGACTTACAAGAAGAGGAATTGGATTACCTCATTAATTAAATGTGTCCCATTGTTACTCACAAGCAGTAGGGGGAAACGGAAGCGTGTGATTACTGACTCATAAAGGAATTTGGTAGTCGATCTGCAGATCACTCGAGCTTCTACCCATTTAGTGCAATAGTCTATACTATTATATATCGAGTTTGAGTGTATTTGGCTATTGGACTGATGGGTCCAATGAAATCTATGCCCAATTTCTTAAATGGTTATAAAGACATTATTGGGTTCAGGGGCATGTTGTCCTTGAAGTGGGGAATTGCCACACGTTGGTATTTGTCACACCGCTTGACGTATTCTGCTACATCTGCCATTAGAGTGGGCCACCATAACTTGATCATGAGGACCTTATGCGCAATGATATCTGCTGCAAAATGCCCCGGCAGAATGAGCTTGTTCAAGAAGGAACACATACTCATCTTCTCAAACTCAGTGTCGTAGAATTTTATCTTTCCCTTGCCTATAAAGTTGGCATGCAATAAGCTGGTAGGGGGTTTTTCTATTTAATTAAGTAATGGTCTTGGTATTTATTGAGTAGGGGATCCAATGGTAAGCCGTTGGCTAAGAAGTGTGCCACCTCCTCGCCCCATTCAAGAATCAACTTATAGTTGGAATAGGGCAGTGTTTGGTAAATAGTCATCTACTCCCACCGGAGGTTCACTGTTGGGGATCCTTGACATGCGGTCTACTAGAACATGCTGAGAGACTTTCCTTACCATGATGGTGAAGTCAAACTCAAAAAATATAAGTAACCACTTAGTGATTCTTCCTCTCATACATTTCTAGGTACAAAAGAGCTTGGTGGTCTACGAGGAAAACAAACTTAGTTGCGACCATGGCTAATCCTTCTCTCTCATTCATGGTGTAGTTCCTCTAAGCTTCATTGAGTTGGTAGCTAGAAAAGCTGCTGGGGAAATCCATGTTGTGTTCTCCCAGTTGGGCCACAGCAAAAGCTAAGGCATCGATGTGGACATAGAAGATAATGTCCCATATGGGGGACATGAGAATTGGAGCACTTGCCAAGTATTTTTTAAGCATTTTGTTAGCCCATTGGCATTCCTCAGTCCACTCAAAGATGATTAAGAGTCCATAAATAGGTCGAGCAATATCAGCATACATAAAAATGAATCACCTATCATGGCTGATGTGCCCCATGAAGCGCTGGACTCCCTTGAAATTAGTGGGTGGAGGTAGCTCAAGGATGAGCCGCACTTTGTTATTGTCTATAGAGATTCCCTGTGCCTGGAGACAATGTGTCCAAGGATCACTTTGTGTCAAACCCAAATTTGACATGTAAGTGGGTTCAATGAGATTCGGTTTACTTAAGACCTCAAGGATTTTCTAAAGATATTCCTTGTAATCCGTGCACATGAGATGTTGGAAGGTACCGAGGGTTGATTGTATCCGAAGAATTCATCAAGGAATCTATAGGCTTTCTTTCTTGCTACTCGTTCTAGCACATATTCTGAAAGGTAAGGGATAATGATCCCTAATGGTAGCGGCACTGACCTTTTTGAGGTCTATGCACACTTTGAATTTTATGTTCTTCTTGGGCACTATCACAATGGGTGATACCTATTCTATATGCTTGATTTTGTAGATGAATCCGACATCAATGAGTCTGTCAATCTCTTCTCATACCATCTTGGAATATTATGGGTTCTCATCAGATAAGCACGTTGTTTGACTGTCCTAGCTCCATCAACCATCATTGGAATGGTGTGCTGGACTACTTCTTGAGGTAAACCTTTCATGTCAATGTACTTCCAAGCAAAGCAATCCTAGAATTATGTCAGCAAAGTGATGCGCTTAGTCTCATCCTCTATAGAGAGGTCTTCCCCAATATATATCGGCCTCGGGTCTTCACTCAGGCCTGCCAGATTTATCTTCTTGCCCTTGGTTGGTTTGCCCTTGGTTGGACCATCAAAAGAGGTCCCTAGTTGTCCACTGTGAGACCTTTGGGTGCCAAATCATATTGGATAAATTTGTCGATCATTTGGAAGGTTTTGAAATGTTGAGGCACCTATCTGATCTGTTCGGCTTTGACACTTTCTTCTTCTACTAGTGTTTTGGCTTCTTTTTCTGCCAGTGCTAACTTTTTGTTGCGTGCTAAGCGGCAAAGCTTTTCTAATTCTAATGCGGAGTCAACAAGCCCTATTGGATATGGGGATCGTGTGGACTAGAAGGGAGCTGTTAGTGAACTCCTTTTGCCACATTTCATTTAAGTGGTCATGTGCTTCCATAGCTCCAATATACTTCAGCTAGTGGTTGTCTGAATCATCTCGGAAGACATTGTGTGTAGTTTTTTGGGAACCTCAAACTCGACTTGTACATGTGTACATGAGTGTTGTTCGTGTTGTGGTAAAGTCATGGGAGCACCTATTGACTCAGTGTGGGCGTCGTGGATGCGGCAAGCAAGCTATGGGTTTTGATGAAAGTGTGTGTGCAGGAAAAAAGATGAAATTTTGGAGACACAGCTTGTCCGGAGCGTAGTTTGCTGAAGGCGGTATCAACTACTTGGCATCGAATGTGTGGGCGCGTCAAAGAAAGAACGGGTACTTGAAGCTTTATTGAAGTGTGTATGGAAGAAAGGGTAGAAAAAGGTGAAAAGGGGCCATGTGGTATGGGCATGGTGTAAAAAGCAATGGTGGCCATCTTCAAAAAAAAAAAAAGTAAGAAAAAACGTAGCCAGCTGGTGGCCAGCTACGTGGAAATTGGAATGGCCGCCAGCGAGGATTTTCCAGAAGGCTGGCGAAGGGGACTTCGTGAGTAGGAGAGGGACTCCCTGTGCAGCTGGAAGACGAGCGAAGGGGCCGCTTTTGCGAAGGCTGCTGGGGGCGCTGCAGCAGAGCGGAAGACAGTAAGGGGTGGGAGTCTCGTTGAACGCAGAGGAGAGAAGTCCCGTGTGTCTGGGTGGCGTGTGCAGCCACAGGCACTGCAAAAGAGCAACGCTGGGACGTGTGCGGCCTCTGAAGGCGCAGAGTGTGGAGCTGGAGGGTGCCAGCTGGGAGAGCCAAACACAGAGGGCGTCACCGCCTTGTGAAAGAGGTGTGTGTGTGGTTTGGGTGGCTAGCTGTAGCCACAGACGCAAAGAGGTGTGTGTGTTGTATGGCGAGCTGCAGTCTGTTGAGGAAGCAGTAAGAGGACTGGCTTGTGGAGCCAGGCGAAACCTAGCCGCAGTTGGTGTTTAAGTGCGAGCTTGTGAAGTGAAGTGCACTGGCGGCTGAAGTACCGGCTGTAGAGAGGGAGCCGCTAGGGAGGCTGGTGGCGGCTGGTAGTCAAGGAGAGAGTTGGGAGGTTTTGTTAAAAAGATTTGAATACAAGGAATTAAGGGCTATGTGCAGGCGAGAGACAGAGAGAGAGTTGGGTTGCTGTGAAACCGGCAAGGGCTGGTAGGACGCAAGCAGGTTCTTTGCTTTGACTGGATAGTGGGCTGGTTGTCAGGTTGGTGACAAGGAAAGAGGTTGCTGTGGTTTTGCTTTGAGAACTGACAGAGTGCTGGTGGCATAGCAGAGAGATCTTCAGGTGAGGTGCAGAGCAGAGAGCGAGAAGGGCTGCTGGAGAGAAGAAAGAGCGAAGGAATTTGGAGCGACCAGGAGCTGGAGAGGGCTGTTTGCGAGCGGGTGCTTGGTGTAGCTTGTGTCTGGGATATCTTGGGATATCCACCTCTGTAAAGGTCAAGGTCCTTTCTGAAATATAAGTCTTGTTCATGCTCTTTGGTCTGGTGTTTTGGTGTGTTTGCATGCGTGTGTGGAAGTGTGGCATGCTATAAGGGCGTAAACAGCTTTACCGCTTCCGTGCCATCACTTTTTGGTGCCTCCACAGAGGAGCAGATTTCCTCTGGTTTGTGAAAGAGAACAGGGACTGTGTGAAGAAAGATTTGGAAATGGCTCAGGATTTTCCGGAGTATTGGGGATTGCCACAGGAGAATGCAACCAGGTTTCTGGAGAAGATGGAATTTACAGCTTTGATGAAAGACAGGGCAACCCCGGAGATCATTTCTCAAATTTTGGCTTATTGCTTGCAGGGTGATGCAAAAGCATGGCTGCAGATGTTTATGACTGCACACAGGAATGTTCATCAGCAGGATCCTGAGTACCGTGTAGTCAGAGCTGCATTTTTGGCACAGTTTGTCCGTGTGAAGAGTCCGAATGAGGTGTGGAAGGAGTTGTGTAACATTCAGTAGAAGGACGGTCAGGATGTGGATCAGTATCTGATGGAGTTTGGTAGACTGTGGAGTCTATGGTGTGAGGCTCTGATTCCTGAAGTACCCCCGCAGATGATAAAGAGGGAGCGGTTTGTGGCTGGTCTGGAGCCAACGATCCGTCTGAAGGTGGAGCTGAAGCACCTGGATAGCTTTGAAGAGGCTGTCAGAGTTGCTCGTGAGAAGGAGTGGAAGGTGAAGCATCTGAGGCAGATGGGAATGCAGGAAGAGCCGAAAAGATTTGTGAAGATGCCAGAGATTGAGAGTATGCATCCTGGAAGAAAAGCTGCTGTTGTTCCTAAACAGGAGGATTCTTTGAAGAGGGAAGTTCATGATGCAGTGGAGCTCATGAAGTCTTTAAGCGTGAATTGGATAGAGTCTACAGGAAGAGGACGAGGCATAGGTGATATGGGAAGGAAGACTGATGCATCATCTGGTTTTGGAGGAAATTCAGCAGATATTGGAAGAGGGAGAGGGTATCTGAGTGATGTGCAATGCCGGAATTGTGGTGAGTGGGGTCATATCAGTCCACAATGTGAGAGACCAGCCAAAGCTAATGGTGGCATATATCAATTGTCTCTGGGAATGAGTGATAGGGTGAGTGGCCGTAGTGTACAGGTGAAGGATGCAATTCAGCCCAATATTTGTGAAGCCCATAAGGTCACATTTGTAGAGCAGGATATGGGACAGATTAGCCTGTTGGAAATGAAGAAGGATGAGGTTTCTGGAATCAGCCCTGAAGAGCTTTCAGAGGGTGAGGAGGAGAAGGATGGAATAATTG